>NC_057796.1:200190414-200219608 GCF_018294505.1 Triticum aestivum | reverse complement strand
CAAGGGGGCTGTAACCTCAAACGGGGCGTTGACCATCTCAGTAGTGGCCGTGAGCGTATCTGGGGTCGGCTCGGTGGCTGCCTCCATCTTCTTGGAGCTCTCTGTCTCGTGGGGATCAGCCTCCCGCGTCTGCTCCAATATCGGCAGATCTTTGCCTGGTTCTCCTTGGTCCATCATGAAACTGATGAATACTAGGAGACCACTGAAAGGAAAACACAATCGCAATGACAATGAAACAAAAAAGAGAGTGAGGATCGGTTACTGCTTTGCAAAAGTCCTTTTTTTCTCTGAACGAAAATATACCAATATCACGGATCCGCTTACCTTCCCTTCGTTGGGAGAGAAGAACAGTGGCAGATGCGAGTGTTGGCTTTCTAGAAGACGGTGAGGGAGAAGGGGATTTAGCCAAGAGTGAAATGATGGTTGCTTCGTCCGTCAAACTTAGACTATGGGGAGGTGGGGTTTTGTGATACGACGGCTTGTTACTGCTGCGCTACGACCGGGGTGACTCTCCGCCTGCATAGTGCCTTCTAATTTGGTGGATGGCATTTGGGCCCGTGCTACCTCTTGAGCACTACGTTGGTTTTCAATTTCTTCCAACCTTCTAAAGTGAGGATCAATGTTTTTAGGCAGGGCCATTAGGGCAAACATGCAACAAGAAGCAAGCGAAAAGAGGCGAATGGAAAAATAGGGCGAATAAAATGGCAAAGGTGAAGTGGGGGAGAGGAAAACGAGAGGCGAATGGCAAATAATGTAATGCGAGGGATAAGAGTTTGTGATGGGTACTTGGTATGTCTTGACTTGACTTGACTTGGCGTAGATCTCCCCGGCAACGGTGCCAGAAATCTCCCATTGGCGGGAGATAAAATCTTGACTTGACTTGGTGTAAGCCTCCTCGGCAATGGCGCCAGAAATCCTTCTTGCGACCTCTTGAGCACTTCGTTGGTTTTCCCTTGAAGAGGAAAGGGTGATGCAGCAAAGTAGCGTAAGTATTTCCCTCAGTTTTTGAGAACCAAGGTATCAATCCAATCGCAAGTCGCCTTGTACCTACACAAACAAATAAGAACCTTGCAACCAACATGATAAAGGGGTTGTCAATCCCTACACGGCCACTTGCAAAAGTGAGATCTGATAGAGATAATAAGATAAATATTTTTGGTATTTTTATGATATAGATTGAAAGTAAAGATTGCAAAGTAAAATAGATTGGAAACTTATGATGGAAAATAGACCCGGGGGGCCATAGGTTTCACTAGTGGCTTCTCTCAAGATAGCATCTACAGTGGGTGAACAAATTACTGTCGAGCAATTGATAGAAAAGTGCATAGTTATGAGCATATCTAGGCATGATCATGTATATAGGCATCACGTCCGTGACAAGTAGACCGAAACGATTCTGCATCTACTACTATTACTCCACACATCGACCGCTATCCAGCATGCATCTAGAGTATTAAGTTCATAAGAACAGAGTAACGCATTAGGCAAGATGACATGATGTAGAGGGATAAACTCAAGCAATATGATATAATCCCCATCTTTTTATCCTCGATGGCAACAATACAATACGTGCCTTACCGCCCCTGCTGTCACTGGGAAAGGACACCGCAAGATCGAACCCAAAGCTAAGCACTCCTCTCATTGCAAGAAAGATCAATCTAGTAGGCCAAATCAAACTGATAATTCGAAGAGACTTGCAAAGATATCAAATCATACATAAAAGAATTTAGAGGAGATTCAAATATTGTTCATAGATAATCTTGATCATAAACCCACAATTCATCGGATCTCGACAAACACACCGCAAAAAGAATTACATCAAATAGATCTCCAAGAAGATCGAGGAGAACTTTGTATTGAGATCCAAAGAGAGAGAAGAAGCCATCTAGCTAATAACTATGGACCCGAAGGTCTGTGGTAAACTACTCACACATCATCGGAGAGGCTATGGTGTTGGTGTAGAAGCCCTCCGTGATGGATTCCCCCTCCGGTGGAGCGCCGGAAAAGGCCCCAAGATGGGATCTCACAGGTACAGAAGGTTGCGGCGGTGGAAATAGGGTTTCTTGGTGCTATTAGATGTTTTTGGGGTATATGAGTATATATAGGTGAAAGAAGTCGGTCAGGGGAGCCACGAGGGGCCCACGAGGGAGGGGGCGCGCCTCCCTGCTTCATGGCCGCCTCGTTGCTTGCTTGACGTCCACTCCAAGTCTCCTGGATTGCGTTTGTTCCAAAAATAACTCTCCCGAAGGTTTCATTCCGTTTGGATTCCGTTTGATATTCCTTTTCTGCGAAACACTAAAGTAGGCAAAAAAACAGCAATTTGCACTGGGCCTTTGGTTAGTAGGTTAGTCCCAAAAATAATATAAAAATGTATAATAAAGCCCATTAAACATCCAAAACAGATAATATAATAGCATGGAACAATAAAAAATTATAGATACGTTGGAGACGTATCAGCCCGCGCGCGGCATGGCCCGCATGTCGGTGAACAAAAGTAAAACGGTATTCAGTAGAGGGAGACGTTTCGATGATCGGAGGAGCCAGAAGCGGTAGTGTATCCACTGTACTAGTAGTAATTGTTTTTCTAGTAGCTGTAGAGTGTCTCCACTGTACTAGTAGTAATTGTTTCTCTGGGCCCAAGACAAAACAGCCCATCCACCCTAGTAAATAATAAAATCAATTCAAAAGCCCATATATTTACTTAATGAGAGGCGCTAGCCACACCCAGCACACCGCCCCTCAAAAAAACCTAGGTGCTCTTCTTCCTCCTCACTCCCACCCACCTCACGTCAGCTCGCTCCACTCGTACCCCCAAATTCCTCACCTCACTCCTACAGAAACCCCCAGCTCCCCTTCTTGCTCACTACTACAGAAAAACCTCAGCTCCCCTTCTTCTTCACTCACACTACAACTAGGATCGTCATTCGTTACTCTGCTCAAATTCGTGAGCGCGACGCGACGCCCTGGAGGAAAATGGAGTCGGCTGACCCCAGCGCCAAGAAGATGAGGCTCCCGCCAGCGGCGACGCCTGTTGTAGATCCCGCACCCGACAGCGCGGGGAGAAGCGGCGACCCCGCCCCCACCGGATCCCAGGAACCCGTAGAATCTCGGGTGGACCGCATCAGCGATCTCCCGGACGCCGTCCTTGGGGAGATCATCTCGCTTCTCCCCACCAATGATTGCTGTTGTACTCAAGTCCTCTCAATTCGGTGGCACCCTCTATGGCGCGCCGTGGCTATCTCTCTTCAATGATTTTGAAATCCCCAGAGCCATCATCTCCTCCCGCTAGGGCTCCGTTCAAAGCTCTACATCCCTTCATGCTACCTGAGCAAGCATACCATGCCCTGCATGGTGGACGCCTGGCTGAAATCCATTGAATTCACAGAACTACACTTGCTTGAGTTCTACTATTCCCCTTGAAATCACCTACCAGATACCGAACGCCATCTACTTGTGTCCTCAGCACCGATGTCCATCTCGCGGTTTTCCTCCTCTCTCCACACCGCCACCTTTACGCTGTGCTACCTACCAGACAATCTGGTACTAAACCTTCGACTCCCATTTCTCAAGAAACTTTCACTTGTGCGGGTTCGTATATCGAAGGCCTCATTGCACATCATCATCCACTCCAGTTGCCCTGCCCTGGAGTGCTTGGTGCTTGGTTTCACAGTTAGAATCGGTTGTCTCCAAATAAAGTCATCTAACCTTGTAAGAATTGGAATTTCTTTTGACAGAAGGCAGCTCATCATCCAAGATGCCCCTTCACTTCAAAGGTTGATCCTTGATTCTAGTTATTCACCGTCGCAAATAACCGTCCTCTCTGCGCCTAAACTGGAGACCTTGGGTGTAATACATGATCTCTGTGCTCATTTCAAGATGGTGTTTGGCTCCACAGTTCTTCAGGTACTTTATATTATCATCTACACTTGTAACCATAAGCTGCATTTTAAATTTCTGCGCATAAGTTATATATCATCTCGGAGTACACATTTTGTACTAATATTATGTTCTATGCTCAATGAAGAGTTTCTCCATGGATAGCCTATCAATGGTGCTGGATTCTGTCAAGATCTTATATATCCAAATGAATAGTTTTGATCTGAACAAGATTATTGGCTTGCTGCAATGCTTTCCATGTCTGGAGAAGTTGTATATAAAGGTGATAATTTCACGCACATTGGAAGCCCGCATATAGTGTACTAGAATTAACCGTTCAGCTGTTGCTCTTTCCACACTCTTTTTTTAGACCTTAACTATTTTCAATCTTCATGTCTATTTAGGCAACAGGACGGGGAAAGAAAGTTATAACCAATCGATGGATTCGTAAGCACCGGGATTTTCTCACTTCTCATGACATTCGATTGAAGACAATAATGCTAGAACGATATGTAGCCAACCATGCAAACACTAGATTTGTCACATTCTTCCCGCTGAATGCGAGGTTACTATTGTCCATCAGGCTTAAGTTTATCAGCAGCATGGTTTTGACGGATGGGTATGTCAAAGAGCAAAAAAAGGAGTTTCAGGTGGGCAAAAGAGCTTCTGAACATGTCGGGCTTCTATTTACAACATATTGTGGTCATAATCCAGTAAATTTTACGACCCAGGATGTTCAATCTATGGACCTGACCGATCCATTTGACTGTGACTGCCGAAAACAGTGCTGGAGTTACATGTTGTTGCCCTTTTCAACCTGGGTTTTGTCTAAACCTGATGAACAATTAACCCTCGTGCTTTTGTACAGTTTGTAAGCTGGAGTTAGATGTTGTTGCCCTTTTTAACTCGGCTGTGACTATCATATTTTCTTTGAAACAAGGCAAATGGCTTGCCATTCGTTTAATTTAGAGTGAAATATTGTAACAAATCCCAACCAAGGGAAATAGCATCACTCTCGCTGTCTGCTTGAGCTCACTGTGCATTACAGAAGCCAAGTGATTAGCCCCCACCAGCAGCCACAAACTTATTTCGAACTAGCACACCAAATGGGCTATAAATTTTCATAGGAAAGGTTGCATGAACGTGACAGATTTGGATTCTGACATTTGGGACCAACGAGGAAATAACCTATCCAAGGTGGTGTCGACTTATTAGCTAGTCAACAAAGTTTCTACTGGCCAGCCGTTGGATTGACATCCAACATCTGTCGTGTATCTTCTATCTCTGGTCTTCTTCCTCCAGCCGCCCAAACCAAACCACCCCGTCAGCTCCGCCTGCTCCCGCCTCCCATGGCTGGCTGCGCCTCCGCCGTTCTACCGTACCCTCCAACGTTGGCTAGTCCCTCCCTCTATTCCCCCACACATCCTGTTATTCTCCGGCGATGTCAGCCCCAACACGCACCCGCACCCGAACTAGTCAACCCTCGTACTCCCCTCCGCCTGCGACTGGACCGGCGCATCTTCCATGGCTCCTGTTCATTCCGTCTGAGGCCTCGCCGTTGTCCTTGGCCTTGGTTCGCTCGCCGTGCGCGGTGCGCCGCCCTGTTGCATTGTCAACGCCGTCAACAACCGAGAGGAACAAGGATATGACTGTACATGGAGAGTATGGCAGTGGGGACCCACCAGCGTCATGGCAGTACGCAAGCAAGTGCTTCGTTATTACAAGCCCCAAAAATGGTTCCTCCTAATGGTTGGACATCTGGGGCTCACACCATTGTCAACGTAGTCAATAAACGAGAGAATTACACAACGAGCGGCTGACACCAGGGACCCAGCAGGTCGCGCAGTTGTTATTTTTTTAGGAACAAGCAGTTGCTATTTATACTAGTTTTAGCGACAGATCAGGGTAACAACGGGGGTTTGCGGGGGCTGTGGGCCGTCTAGCCAGGGTTTTATTTATGTTTACCACATCATGAGCCCAGTTGTGTTTTTTTCTTCCTGAAAATGGCTAGCCCAGTTCTATTTTTTTTAAGAAATACCCAAACGAGGCCTACTTGCTTTATCAGCCCTACTGGGCTGCAAATCTTTCAAGACGAGGAGAGAGTTTCATTCGGTTTGCCCAGAAATGGGTTGTACATTTTTGAAACACATCAAACCAGGAATTAGTTTCATTTTTTAATTACAAGATTTTAAATTCCATTGATTTTTATGCCTGGACAATTATTTGGATTTTATATTTATATAAATTATTTTTCAAAATAGTTTGAATGTGACTCGATATTTCGGGATTAAAAACAGTTGACCGCACCGAAATATGCAAAAATTCGTATAATTTTTAACCATGGCCACAATATGGGGTGTAATGCTAACAAAAAGAAGATGGGCTCCAAAAAAATTCTTCAGAATTGGCAAATGGGTTGTAAATTATTAGAAATAATGGCAGATGGGTTTTATGCTGTTTTCCACAGATTTGAGGCTGACTTGTGCGCCTACTACAGGTTGACGCGTATGCTTTCCTAAGAAATAAGGTTGACGCACACGCAACGCCGTGCCAACTTAGTCAACACATGAGAGCAGTGACTGTTGGATGTCCATCCAACGGCCGTCGTGCTTCTTCAATCTCTGCTCTTCCTGTTCCAGCCGCTCAAACAAGCGCCGGTGAGACTGCCTGCTCCCTCCTCCCATGGCCGGCTATGCTGCCGCGCAGGCCTCACCGCCCCATCGTTCTCCCATCGCTGGCCTAGCCATCCCTCTACTCACCCACACCTGCTGTTATTCTCCGGCGAGGGCAGACGAACCAGTAAACCCTCGCACTCCCCTGCGCGTGGGAAACAACTGCCGAGTTTTCCTTGGCTCCGTGTCGTTCCTTTCCTAGGCCTCGCCGTCGTCCACCGCCCTGGTGCTCTTGGCGCCGCGTGGTCAACGTGGTCAACGAACGACATGCATCGGAAGTGGACTGTACGTGAAGAGGCTGACAGCTGGGTCCACGGCCGCACACAAGGAAATGCCTCCTTATTACGCGCAAAATAATGATTCCTCCGCCTGACAGCTGGGACCCACTGGAAGGGCCTCTGTATTTCACAAAAAAATGTTCCCCCGCTGACAGGTCAGACCCATCAGCTATTTCTTCGCACGCAAGGAAGTACCTCGTTATTATGCACAAAAAATGAATACCCCCTGCTAGCTGGGAACCACCATAGTGGGAGGCTGACTTGTGGGCCTACTAAGATGACGGGAACGGAGGGCTTTGTCAACTTAGTCAATATGAACGATTCTAGCTCCAGTGACCGTACGATGTCCATCCAACGGCCGTAGTGCTTCTTCAACCTCTGGTCTTCTTGCTCCAGCCACCCAAACAAGCGTCGGTCGTGCCACCTGTTCCTGCCTCCCGTGTCCGGCTGTGCTGCCACCGCTGGCCATGCCATCCCTCTATACTCACCCACACTTCCTGTTATTCTCCGGCGACGGCAGCCTCACACCGCAGCCGAAGCAGTCAACCCACGTACTCCCCTCCGCGTGGGCATCCACTGCCGAGTCTTCCCCGGCTCTGCGTCGTCCCCTTCCTAGGCCTCGACGTCGTCCACCGCGCCGGTGCTCTCAGCGCGGCGTGGTCACTGTGGTCAACGAACGACTTCCATCAGAAGAGTACTGTACATGGAGAGGCTGACAGCTGGGTCCACGGACGCAGCAAGGAAATGCCTCCTTATTACGCGCAAAATAATGATTCCTCCACCTGACAGCAGGGACCCACCGGACGGGCCATCGTATTTCGCAAAAAAAAAGTTTCCCCCTTGACTGCTGGGACCCAGCAGCTACTTCTTCGCACGCAAGGAAGTGCGTCCATATTACGGGCAAAAAAATGATTCGCCCCCCTGACTGCTGGGACCCACCAGCTACATCTTCGCATGCAAGGAAGTGCCTAACAGTCGGGACCCACCCGGTCGAAGCGTACGTAGCATTGTCATTCAGGTCGCGAACGTGTACGTACATACTGGTCGATCGGTCTGTCTGCAGGCTGCAGCGATGAACCGTGGCTGTGTAAGGAAGGACATGTGTGGTACTAGAGGCGCGCACGTGTGGTAGTAGAGGTGCGCACGTAGCATGTACACGTACATACAACGGTCAGGGTGCAAGAAAGTAAATACAGCCACGTACGTACATACGGGCGGGGTCTCGAATGCCTTCTTGCGCATACGTACGACCATGGCTCGTGTACATGGCTGTGGCTGGGTAGGAATGGAGAAACTGTGTCATCGTTGTATTCATGGGGAGGTAACGGAATGCGTCGTGTTCATCGGGAGGCAATGGAACACGTGTTGTTCATCGGGAGGCAACCGGCTTGGACGGAACAGCCGATGGAAACGAGGCCTGGAGTACTGCAGAATGGAGGAAACGTCCTTGTGTTCGACCGGCCACAGTGGAAACGGAATCTTGTTCATCGGGAGGGGTCTGGCGTACCGCAAAACGGAGGAAACAGATCTCCTATGGTGGAAACGGGGTCGTGTTGATCGGGAGGGGTGTGGCGTACCGCAAAACGGAGGAAACAGACTTGTGTTGGAGTGCTACGGCCAAAACGGGGCCCCTGTTCATCGGGAGGGGTGTGGCGTACCGCAAAACGGGACTCCACGGGATACTATTCATCTCCACCGTCGACCTCCTCCAGCCTCCATGGGCTACTGTTCATCCACCGTCGACCTCCTCCAGCCTCCACCTGCGACTGTTCATCCACGGCCTCCTGTTCATCCAGCCTCCACCACGTTCCTCCACCGGCTACTGTTCAACCAGCCCTCTCCACGGGGGTCCTGTTCAACCACCCCTCCACGGGCTACTATTCGTCCAGCCCTCCACTGGCTACTGTTCAACCAGCCCTCCACTGGCTACTGTTCAACCAGCCCTCCACGGGGTTCTGTTCATCCAGCCCTCCACGGGGTCCTGTTCATCCACCGGCTCGATCGATCGGGGTACTGTTCATCCAGCAACAACGACCTCTACTACCACGGGGTCCTGTTCATCCAACCCCCCACCAGGAACTGTTCATCCAAACCCCCTCAACAACGCTCACTGTTCATCCAGGGAAGGAGGCAGCTGTGTTCGATCGGCTTCAGTTAGCAGTAGGAGCGAAGGAATCACTCGGGTTCAGTTAACAGCAAGGAATCGGTTGATCGCTCGGGTTCAGTAACGCGTAGCCTGCAGTGCAATCGCTCGGGTTCAGTTAGAGCCCAACGCCTCGCTCGGGTTCATTTAGAGCCCAACGCCTCGCACACACGCGCGTACGTACGAGAGAAACGCGCATCACTCGGCCCCCGACCAGCCATCGTAACCGGGAACTCCCCGATATTTTCCTCGCCCTCGCTTCTACCACGGTTTTTTCCGTCATGGACGGCCCAAAGAATGTCATGCAGCTGCGTCTCCGGCCCTCCTAGGACGAAAAGCCCATTTTTTATCATGATTTTTTGTCATAGAAGTAGGACCCACCACATCTATGATGATACCGGGTTTTGTCACAATTACGTCATAGAAGTGTCATAAGTATGACATAAAAAATTTCGTTCGGCCCAAAATGTCACAGATTTGTCTTTTTTTGTAGTGATTGATTCACTTGATGTATGTTCTGGTACTCAACTCGAGAATTCCCGAGGTGACATTGGGGTAATCTATGCATAGGGGTTGATGCATGTTTTCGTCCTACTTTCTCTAGTAGAAATCTGGGGAACTCTTCGAAATTCTTTTAGTTGGATTGAATGTTTTGAATCTGAAGTTGTTTGATGCATATTATATAATCAACTCACGGATACTTGTGGTGACATTGGAGTATCTATGTGACATTAGAGTTGGTTGACGTGTATCATATGGTGTTATTTTAGTACGACCTGTAGGGTTGTTTGTGACACTTATAGGAATAGCTCAATAGATCAATCGGGAAAGATAACTTTAAGGTGGTTTCGTAGCATACAAAAAATTTCATCTTATGTTCTCCGCTAGATAAGAACTTTGGAGTGATTCTTCGTCGCACATTGAGGGATTGTTATATGATTCAACTATGTTAGCACTATTGAGAGATTGCACTAGGCAAAGTATGAACCCTACGCCTTATTTTCAAGCATTGCAATATAGTTTGTGCTCCGTTTTATCACTTGTTACCTTGCTGTTTTTTATATTTTCAGATTACAAAAACCTATATCTACTATCCATACTACACTTGTATCACCATCTCTTCACCGAACTAGTGCACCTATATAATTTGCCATTGTATTGGGTCTGTTGGAGGCACAAGAGATTTCTTGTATTTTATTGTAGGGTTGTTTGAGAGAGACCATCTTCATCCTACGCCTCCCATAGATTGATAAACCTTAGGTCAGAAACTGTCGGGGATAGGCCCTCCTGGGACACAGGCTAGTGCAAAATGAGCTTGTGTGCGATCGGGCGAGGCACCGAAACCCAATTATTTCCGTTCGTATGTACATCCCACATGGTGAATCCCAGAAAAACATTTCCGTTCATATGTATATCACACACATTCAATCCAAGCAATACGTTTCCGTTCTTATGTACATCCCACACAGTCAATCCAGGGAAAACGTTTCTGTTCGTATGTACATCCCACACAGTCAATCCAGGGAAAAGGTTTCCATTCGAATGTACATCCCACACAGTCAATCCAGGGAAAACGTTTCCATTCGTATGTACATTCCAACAGTCAATCCAGGGAAAACGTTTTCGTTCGTACGTACATCCCACACAGGTTTATTTATAGGCTCATGTGTAATAGGTGTAACTATCACACACGCTCTGCCTTGGTTAACCGTTTGCTTTTATCAACTACATCAGACACGATTTGATGAAGAAAACTGTGTGTCATTGGGCTATCCATCACAAGCGCTTTTACTGCTAGAACCGTTTCCAAAGTTCCACGACACATTTAGCAGGCTTATCAGTTTAGAATTAATAATTCTAGTATTACGCAGATTCACATTTCATATCGAACAGCTGTTTGCCAATTTCATATCAGGCACATAAATATATTTTAACATCACAATACGATAGCTACCCGAAAACAACACAGTACAACATATAGCTAGTTCAACTTCATAAGAACAATATTAGAACAATATATTCATTTCCCTAATTGAGATCATCCAGGCTCATCTTATCCACCTCTACTTTCAGTTCAGTAAGAACCTGTTTTGCACTGGCCAACTGGGAAAGTGCCTCCTCCTTCGCCAACACCATCTTAGCAAAGTCTGATTTAAAAAAATCTGAGCTCATTCTCCACCTTCCTCTTTTTATCCCGCATCTTCCAATATTCTTCAGCGTTGACAACACTTTCTCTAAGCCTACCTCTGTTCTCTTCCTCATACATGCTCCAGAGCTTTGCTAGGCACATCTTCAAAGACTGTGGTCACTCTTGATCAACCCACTCCAAGTAAGAACACTTCCGTTCATCCTATTATATTTAAAACTAGAGCAGTAACAATTGTAGGGGAAACGGGTTTATAGCAACATAGAAAATCACCAATGCTTATTTTGAAAAACTGAAGAAAATGTTAATTATGACATATCTTCTCAAAAAGATCAATGTGCAAATGAATTAATTGCTACTGAGACAACAACAAAATTCTGAAACATCAGAAGCTATAATTAACTACAACAACGCTACAAGTTCTTACTCATGTACAATAAATAACAAATTGAACATTTTATGAGGAGGGTAAATATAACTGCAACAGCATAGTGACAGTGTTTGGATGACAGCAAATTGATACTAACAGGTGTGTACATGCATGCACAAATTTAGTAACATAGAACTAATAGCACTAAGGCCATCCACTATGTATGCCAAAACTGGTGTAAAGATTACTGTCGCTACATCTCGCACCGGTGCCCTGCACTGGCGAGCCGATGCAGAGGAAAAAAATTAGGGACCCGGACTCCGGAGCACCTAGTTGCTCTGATGCCCAGTTCCTTCGTGCCATAAAGATTTAGTATTTTACTGCTTGGCTGCTCGGATGTGTGGACCAAAGTTGGCTGCACAAACTGCTGAAGCTGTGCCAAATAATTTTCTAATGGCACCGCTGATGAGATGGCAACAATTTTAGATACTAGGTACAAACTGTGACACTGTCTTAGGATGCGTTTTGTTGAAGGTGTGGTATGAACGGGTTGGGACCGTGACAGTGTCTGAATCACATCTAACAAATGATTTGTAACAACAAAAGAGGGTCTAACCTTCTCAGCACATGCCAGAAACTTCCTCCCACTGTCCACAGATTCAAACGCAACTAGCTTCACGCATGGAGATTGATGGTGACAACAAGCAGATAGATCTTCAGCCACCCCGCTCCATTCGTTGCCACTGATGGTCCTAGGGAGCTACAAGAGGAAGAAATTACTCAAATCGACCGCCGGGTAAAAATCCTTCATTCCAAGTCTTAGCCCGAGAGAGAGAAGAGAGGCATACCCAAGTGGTGAAGGAGTCGTCGTCGAAGGAGGAACCGCTGGAGAGGTATTTGAAGAAGACCATGGCGACCCCGACGGTAGGATGCGAGACGGCGAGAGAGAGGAAGCAAGCGAGGAAGAGGCTATAACTTAGGAAGGAAGGAAGGAAGGAGGAAACAGGGGAAATGTGACTTGTGGTCGGGAAGAAAAGGGGGTGGGGAAGGGGGGAGGGGCGGGGGTAGATATTTTGGCGGTAGGCCAAAATTTTGGAAATGTGGAGGGAAACTTTACGCGTGGTGCCACCGGACACCATTCACTTTGAACGATTGTGTGCATCGCAAACGATTCTTCTGCTTTATGCGCATGGGATGAGTTTGATAATTCAAATTTTGGTGGAAATTTCCCCGGGTACCTCATTGCATAATTTAACATTGCTTGCTAATTTGGGCACACAAAAGAGCGTACAGCAGACAGACCACACTTACTGAATCGAGCAATTTTAGTAATTAAACAGAGCCAGTTGACCTAAACATTGCTCTTACAAAAGACCAGCATTAAAAACAAAGCCTACGTACACACAATTTTAACAAATCCGCCGCTGTGCTGGCCTATGCATCGCCGGTGTGAGATGAGACGGTGATGACTTGTCCTGGCAACATGCCGCCGTTGGTGGACTCCGCGTCCCCCTGCTGAAGTCGACCACATCCTCGTCCTCGTCCTCGGCGTCGCCCTCAAGGTTGTAGTACTCGTAGTAGTGGCTGCTTCAGAGCTCGCGTTGGTACTCCATCGCCGATTCCTCGATGGACAGACTCTTCTCTACCTCGACCTCGGCCACGCGCAACTCCTCCTCCTGACGCTCCTCGATCTCTGCTGCCTCCTGCATCTCCAGCTCCCGCTCGACGACCTCATGAGGAAGCAGGTGCTTTATGGCCACCCTCGCCTTTTCAGACGTGGGTTGCATGCTGGATTCCAAGGTGGCCTAGAATATCTTGGCATGGACGGCCTTGACCCGGGCCAGGGCGACATCGGCGGCATGGATGACAGCTCGAGCGATCTTGGCATTTGCAGCCGCGGTCACAGCAACAGCTGCAGCCTTCTCGGCTGCTACAGCTGCCGTGTCGGCTGCCGCGGATGACCTCTTGGCGGAAGCGGCCACGCTCAATGCAGATGCGGCGGCACTCTCGGCGTAGGCGGCGGGGCTCAGGAGGGACGCGACCATCGTACGGGCCTTCATGAAGCGTTTCCATGGCGTCATCTTTGAAAGAAGGGGGATCAGGATTCGTGGATTCGGGGGTTGCCGGCACTAGAGCAGACGAGCCGGCGAAGCTTAAGGAGGAAGACTTAAATAGACCCAGAAATTTTCATCGCAAACGGTTCCTACAAAACAACTGTGTGTGATGTTGTAGATATTTTTTATTACTTGTGAAAGACGAATTTTGAGAAAAGTGGCAACGGATGGTGTTCTAAATGAATGAGAAAATTTGTAGTACTAAGTGATTTTCTAGCCATTTAATGACCGTAATTGAAATTTGAACTACATGTACGTGCAATAGCTAACCATAACGGTTTGAAAAATCATATATTGTGTACTTGTGTGCGATTTAATTCCATGTGCAGTAAATTGGAATGAATTTGCAAACATATTGGTCTAACAGCTATGACACCATTAAGCATGGAGTGCCATGGCATTTAAATTCCAAAAAAGTAAAAAAAAAATTAGAAACACTCTTGGTTGATGTAATGTCATGCCACCAAGATGATGCGGTAAATTTTTTGGCATGTTTGACGAAAGATTGGACACACCCCCCTCACAAACCGGAGCAACTCACTAGAAGGCTCGTGGTTCGGAGAGGGAACAATGCATGTTTGATGACGAACGGGAGATAGCTTCCTCTTACGACCTTCAATTTTTTTCTACGTGTAACGTGCACTAGTACAACTGTCATGTTTGGAAAATTTCAGGGGTCATTTGACCTTTTGAAGACATTTAAGTGATTTTCTAGCCATTTAATGACCGTGATTCAAATTAGAACTAGATGTACATGCAATGGCTAACCATAATGGTTTGAAAAATCATATTTGTGTACTGGTGTGCGAGTTAATTCCATGTGCAGTAAATTAGAAGGGATTTTCAAACATATTGGTCTCACGACATGGACACATGCATATGTATTCATGGAGTGCCATGACATTTTAATTCTAAAAAATTAAAAAATGATCAGAGAAGCATGAAACCTTGCTTGATGTAATGTCATGCCACCAAGATGATGTGGTAAAAAATTGGCATGTTTGACGAAAGTTTGGACACACACCCCTCACAAACTGGAGCAACTCACTAGAAGGCTAGTGGTTCCGAGAGGGAACAATGCATGATTGATGACGAACGGGAGATAGTTTCCCCTTACGACCTTCAAATTTTTTCTATGTTTAACATGCACTAATACAATTGTCATGTGAAAATTTGGAAAATTTCAGGGGTCATTTGACCTTTTAAAGACATTTAAGTGACTTTCTAGCCATTTATTGACCGTAATTCAAATTTGAACTACATCTAAATGCAACGGCTAACCATAACGGTTTGAAAAATCATATTTGCGTACTTGTGTGCGCGTTAATTCCATGTGCAGTAAATTAGAAGGGATTTTCAAACATATTGGTCTCACGGCATGGACACATGTACATGCATGGAGTGCCATGGCATCTAAATTCCAAAAAATTTAAAAATGATCAGAAAAACATGAAACCTTGCTTGATGTAATGTCATGCCATCAAGATGATGTGGTAAAATAATTGGCCTATTTGACGAAAGTTTCGACACACACCCCTCACAAACCGGAGCAACTCACTAGAAGGCTAGTGGTTCCGAGAGGGAACAATGCATGTTTGATAATGAACGGGAAATAGCTTCCCCTTATGGCCTTCAAATTTTTTCTACGTTTAACATGCACTAATACAACTGTCATGTGAAAATTTGGAAAATTTCAGGGGTCATTTGACGTTTTAAAGACATTTAAGTGATTTTCTAGCCATTTAATGACCGAATTCAAATTTGAACTACATCTACATGCAACAGCTAACCATAATGGTTTGAAAAATCATATTTTTGTGTACTTGTGTGCGAGTTAAAAAATCTTCAGACGATGTAAATACCTGGTGTTCAAAAAAGAAAATGTAAAGATCTAGCAAGAGAACCGACCCCCACACTATTGACACTCTATTTCGCGCCTCGAGGTTTGGAAGGTGAATGGCGGGGGTTATTAATCAGACACGGTTCTGTATTGGAAACTGTTAGCTATTATGTTCACACACGGATTCTAATGCGGGAATCGTGTGCAATTCAAACTACAGTACTCGTAAATTTCGGTGGTCGGCATGTGTACTGTTCCCGTTGATCTATATTCTGGCCACCAGTAAATACTACCTTGCTCACGTTGTCCCGCCTGCATTCTCATCTATATCCTGCCCTCGCTCGCCCTCTCTCTCTCCCTCTCTCTCTCTCTCTCTCTCTCTCTCTCTTTCTCTCAAAGCTCTGCCATGGCGTCGTCGATCTGCCCACGCGCCGACAAGGAGTCGCTGAAAGTGCAATCATGCCCATAATCTTATTTTGATGTTGATGACAACATGCATACAAGGGACTAATCATTTTTATCAAGTATATCTCAGGATTAAGTCTCAAGGGCGTGTGTGGATCATAACTAGGGACAAATGCATATCATTCAAGATCGTAGTTACAAGAAAATAGCTTTAGCTTTTCTTTCTTTACGGATTTGTTTCTTGAGTATAGGGATCCTGCACTATTAAGAGGGGATCATTGGATCTAGCAAAAGAGTTGCTCAAAACCCACCAACTCCATTTTTCACCGAACGTCCGGTACTCTACGGACGTGCGATCCCTCGCAGCTGCCCGGACTTCCGGCTCTTCACGGTCGTCCGGCGTTTCTTCACAGAATGATATTTCCGGATATCCGAGCTTCTCCGGACGTCTGGTCGCCGGACGTCCGTTTTCCTCCGGAGGTTCGACACTTTCTCAATAGAACATTATTTACGGATTTCCGGTCTTCTCCGGACGGTCGGTCCCCGGGCGACCGGCACGTTCCGGACGTCCGATGGCTGTGTGTTGTTTCGTGGCCTGTGGATCTCCAGCGACCGAACGACCGATGACTGTCGGACGTTCGGACCTATCTGTGCCACCAGACGTCCGGTCCTGTCCGGACGTCTGACCTCTACAGTGCATTTAAGTGGCTCAAACGGTTACTTTTCCACGTCCACTATATATAGCCTTCTTCCCCCCCACGGGATAAGGTTGACCATTCACTTTGAGCCTTCTAAGAACACATCTCACTTCCTCTCTTGATTCCCTACACCAAACCCTAGATCCCCAAGGGATTTGGGAACATTTGAGAGAAGTTCTCCAATCAAGTGATAGATCCACTCCTTCCCCTTCTTCTCACCAAAGGAATTCATGATTTGAGCAAGTTCCTGAGCTTTTCCCATCATTCTTGTTACTCTTGGAGGTTGGAGACTCCTAGGCGGTAGGAGTCTTTCGGAGAGGAATCGACCATTGTGATTACCCCCGGAAAAGTTTGTGAGGGTTTGGAAACCACCCCAAGGTCTACCACTAGTGGTTGAGAAAGGGCTCCGTGGTGTTGTCTCAAAGGGAGAATAGGGTGAGCCTTCGTGGCCTTGGTGTGCCTTCGTGGTAACATTTTGTGCAGTTCCACTAAAATCAAGCTGAGCATCCCTGTGGATTTCGTATTTATATGCTGCCAGAAAACAAAGACACATCAGCGCACACATGAATATTGGCCCCAGTGTCAACCCACCAATCGGTGGACTAACAAACTGAAAGTACGGAAACAGATTACCATACCTAGATGCCCCATCATTGTTGCTTAGAGTGACACTGACAGACTTGGAGTCCTGTCCTAGCTTCTTGGTACTTGTTTGGGAACTTGTTTGCCCAGTGTTCCTCCGAACCACAAGTAAAGCAGCCATCTCTGCAGACTAGTCATGTCACCAGCATCTACTAATACTCTGTAAAGCTTCTCGATCATTCCTTGTGTAATGTAGTGCAAACAGTGACTGCTCCTTTCTGCAAAGTGGTACGACCAACTAGACCCACTAATGCAGCAGTTTGCCTTAGACACATTGGCTCCTTTTGTGCAGATCAACTAAAATCAAAGTCGGAATAAAACCGAGCTTTAATTTTGATATCCCTGTAAGCAACAAAAGGTATAAGGGAAACAATTACCGAGAAATAATGGATGATGACTTGTACTCCCAGAAAAAAAACATCTACAGATCTACCTTATCTTAATGGGAAACAAAGCAGGAGAGTAACAATTCTCAATCAGTGTGATTCATTCATATTAACTAAGATATTATCTTAACAATGCCTTGTTTCAACATGTATAAAAAACGACAAAGCAGAAAAGTATCATTCCTAAAACAATGCGACTGATTCATTTTAACAGAGACATTATCTTAACAATACCTTGGTTAAACATGTAGAAAGAACTAGAAAGTAGGATAGTACCATTTGTAAAACACTGTAACTGATATATAATAACAGAGACATTATCTGAACAATACATTTCTTAAACATGTACTCCGGCCGACCCCTAACAGAAATGGTACTCCCGCCGATCCCTAACAAGTGTTGCAATTTTGAACTAAGATTCAGTAGTTAATTCTGAGGAAAGTGGTACTGACCATTCAAGACCAAGATTTGAAACAACGCCTGAGGTGGATCTAAAAGAGATCTCAACACATATATGGAAATCCGGTCTCATTTTGTGCAGTTCCACCAAAATTAAGCGAAGCAAAATGTCGCAATAGCAACAAGTTGAATAGATATCCCTGTTTTAATAGAGGCAAAGAAGGAATCAATTACTAGCCAATAAAGGAGGATGAAACATGCGGCCACAAAAATGGTAATCCCGCCAATCCCTAACAAGTGTTGCAGTTTTGAAATAAGATTCAGTAGTTAATTCTGAGAGTGGCATTGCTTAATTTTACCAGCGGCATTAGATTAACAAAAAGCATAAACAGTTCCAGGGGAGAGTGGGCGTAGCAACAACATGCGCCTCCATCTACTTATAAAGGGGGTGATGCAGAGTTTGTTGTAACAAAGCAACAAGCATAATGTCTGGGTTGTTCCCATTTTTTCACTACTTAATGGGAAAAGACAGCAATACAATAGCTTCAATTCAACATTTATTTAAAACAGTACCAATACAAGTAGCACAACATCTCAAAACACACTGCAAGATCATGTGGATGAAGGCAAGTACCAACCTGTCATGACACACACAAGATCATGTACGAATCTGCCAACACGAATAGGAAATCCAATCTCGTTTTGTGCAGTTACTCTGAAATCAAGTAAAGTCGCCGGTGAGACATTTAAGTTTGCTATAGCAACAAGTTGAATAGATACCCCTAATTTAACAGAGGCAAAAAAGGAAACAATTACTGCCAATAAAGGAGGATGAAACATGCGGCCACAAAAAGAAGCATCTACCTTATCTTGATGGAAAACAAAGTATAGGACAGTAGCATTTCTAAGACGGTTGCATTGATTCATATTAACAGAGAAATTCTCTTAAAATAGTTCAGTAGTTAATTCTGAGAGTGGCATTGCTGAAAATACAATAGCTTCGATTCAACATTTATTTAAAACAGTACCAATACAAGTAGCACAACATCTCAAAACACACTGCACGATCATGTGGATGGGGCATGGGACATGCCAGTACCATGTGCGTCCACACGTATAAATGGGTGATGCAGAGTATGTAGCCAAGCAGCATATCTGCGTTGGTCCCATATTTGTTCTCTTTGAAACTTTTTCCGATGTGAGGGCGGCAAATCTAGTCCTGCACAAACTACCCGACCCCCCAGTTTCTTTCCCTTTTCAACAAAGAGTTGGGTTCCTTACAGATGTGTGTACTGGGTTACCCCCTTTTTCCCTTTTTGACCAACAAAGTGGCTGGATAGCTAGTCTATACTACTTTCCCTCCCTCCTTTCCTCATTGAACCACGTCCTAGATTCATGCTCCACCCCACCGCACCCTTCTTTCCTCTTTGAACCAAGACCTAGATTCGACTACAGAATCGAAAAAGATCAGCATGCAGCTAGACCAATGACGGTTTCAAAGAAACTTATACCTCAGGGTCGTCGGGATGTGGCAAGGCGTGCGGCGGGAGGTCGGATCTGCCCACACTACGTACGGTAGTGAGGAAGAAGGGGTTGGTGGCGCTCCCGCACAGGCGCTGGGTGAAAGAGAAAAGCGCAGCCGGCAGTGGACTGCCTCCCTCGCCGAAGGCGATAGAGAAAACGCTGCACCTCCTCCCCTTCCTGGTGCGACGAGATCCGGACACCTCCTTCGTCAGCTGTCTGTGAGGGGGGTGAGAGAGACAGAGGCCACAATGCAGTCTTGTTTAGATCTGGTGAAGAGGGTGAGAGACAGTGAATATAGCAAACCCTAGCAAAGGAACGCTGAGCCTCCAGCGTGTGTATATATATATATATGTACTGCGGCGAGAGTGTGGAGAGTGCAAACCCTAGCGAACAAGCGCTGAGGCTCCAACTTATATATACTGTAGTACGGACTGAGCTCCGGTGCCTTAACTGCACCTACTTTTGGTTGTATAAACCCAAAGGCAGGTGCACTAAAGTCAATGAAGCTACATCCATATAGTACTCGTGTATATGACTATTATATAGTGGAGTAGTTTTCTTATTCTCTCCATAACAATCGTTTTAAATTGTGTAAGTACGAAACGAAACTCTTTATTTAACGTACCAGTGAAGAAAACTACTACTCCCTCTGTTCCTAAATATTTGTCTTTCTAGAGATTTCAACAAATGACTACATACGGAGCAAAATGAGTGAATCTACACTGTAAAAATGTCTATATACATCCGTATGTGCTAGTCCATTGCAAACATCTTGAAAGACAAATATTTAGGAACGGAGGGAGTACTTCCGATGAACTAACGATCCACGCGTCCTGGTCGCACTTCCTGTCCTTCACGTGCGGTACACTACCCTCCCTTAAGTGAACAACCACACATGCGCCAAATTATCGGAAACGTGTGAGAGTGTGTACAAATAAAGAATTTTAATTTCAATTATCGGAAAGGTTTGAGAGTATGTACAGTTTGCCCTCTCTAATAATTATGGTTTGTTGTGTTCGACCTAAACTTGATCAAACTTTACAAAGTTTGACTTTAGTCAAATCTAATATGCGGAGTAAATAAAAATGGAGGGCTACTACGTCCATCTGGGTTTTTAGTCCACACCATTTTTTAGTCAAAGTTAATAGCTGGACAAATAAAATTACAGGGGAGCTGGAGACAAAGTTGTGAGAAGGCTTAGAAATCAATACAAAACTTATGCTCTTAGTACCAACGTCGATCCTTCTTCGAGGAAACATTTGGTTCATAGCCAATTGTGTGATAAAATTGCACCAACGTGAAAGACGACTGCGTCTCCAACGCAACCAAGGTGAACTAACGAAGGATATCATCTTTGTGGGTACCAAGCAAAGAGCACTGATGGAAGACAACTTGTTTTTCATTGAAAATCGATCAGCTTCACCAGCCGACGCAACCATGAGGCGCAACCATGAGCATCGATAGGTCATCGTGGTGATGCATCATCCATTTGGCATCAAGTTCTGGTGAGGCACCTATGAAGTTCGACAAATCCTCACTGTGGTCTGTTTCTTCTCAGTCGTCAAGCTCGAGGAAGGAAGAACCACGTGGCAGAGGACAGTGAGGCGGAACAACAATGGCCATCCAATTTTGTGCAGTTCCACTAAAATTGAGGAAGACATGCCCGGGTATGGAGATACGCATCGCTGTTTCCAAAAATATAAAAAGGGATATAGTGTTGTTACTTTGTTTTACAAGATTAACAATGACATCTCAATTGTCAATAAGAATTATGAAAAGTACACCAACAAACAGAAGCAGCATGATTATCTGATGGGAACTAAACCAGGATACCCGAGAAAAAAAGCATTTCTTCATTTAACCAGTGATAGTATTAGATTAGCAGCAGCAATAGGAGCATATGGACAATGACCGCACAACCACCATGTACTTTTTGTCGAAACAAAATGTATACCTCCACCGAGGCATAAATCAGGACAACTTTTCAAGTGGCATTTCCTCTATAATAGTAGGTGATGTTGGACCAGCCGACGAACCCTAGCTACTATACATGGGGAGCTGGGGAGTAGTCGCATAGAAGAAAACCCGCATGCGGCGACCTGGGGAGCTGGAGCAGTACAAGAAGTTATACCTCAGGTGGGCGAGATGTCGCTTAGGTGGGCGGGCGGGATCTGCCCACATGACGGCAGCGAACAAGGGCGCGGAGGACCTTCGTCCGCGCCAGCGCCGGCTCCGAGAGGACGGTGCACATCGGCTTCCTCCATCGCCGACGGTGACAACGTCAACGCTGCACCTCCTCACCTCCCGCAGCGGACGGGATTCGGCCGGATCTGTGACCACCGGTGAGGAGAGAGATAGTGTGGACACTGTCATCTTGTTTTGATATGGAGAGGGTGAGAGAGCGAGACGCGAGAAACTCTATCAAACAAGAGGCTATAATGGAGTAAAACAATCTCTCCATAGCAGTGGTTTTATATAGAATACGCGCGTTCCCGGAAAAAAGAAACGAAAACTGGCGGACAATTTTTTAACGTACCAAGAAAGAAAACTCGATCAAAAACACGCCCCCGCTTCCAGGTCGCGAGAGTCGTCGCGCGCACACACATAGACATAGACATGCATATCCGTGTTTACGTAAAATTCCATTTCCATCTCCAGCTCCAATCATATTTGTCCAACTGGCACATTATTTACGTTGTTAATTATATATGCGGCAATATTAACGTACAACATCTCGTGTTTGCGGGCGTCCGGACCGCTGCCACGGCCGCTCCTGACCAACCCGAACCCTCTTCATCGCCCGCGCGTGCTTCCCACCCGAAACGGTCAGTGCCGCATTCATGCCCGGCCAAAGCGGACGCGACCTCTCACTGGCGCCGGCCGAGAGAGCGTCGCCCGCACCGCTTCCTGGTGCACGCGACTGCTACGCGTTCAAAGGTCGCAATAGCCGGCCACAACATGCATGTAAAAAGTTCTTGGGAGGCCGTGCTACAGCTAGCTGTCCTCCCCAACTCGTCAATCTCTTCCAGTAGTACTAGTACTCCATGGCGCGATCCATCGACAAGCAGGCGGGAAAGTTATCGTATACTCGGTTTGCGGTGAGTGGCATGCTGAGCGACCGCGTGGGGTCGAGCCGTGGTGGAGGGTGACACACGAACGCGACAGACGTGATTTAAACGTTGGTTTTGCTCGATGGCGCGATCCAACGAAACGAAACGTTGGTTCTCTCCGTTTCCATTTTTTCTCCGGAAAAACGGAAACTTTCCACTCCATTTTCATTCCTACTCCAAGGTTGCCCCATTACAACATTCCATCAAATAGAAAGGAAAACTAACACGCATGCTGATGCATCTCAATGATTCACAGATCATAGCCAATATTTACTTCACAACTAAAGACAAAAGTTGTGAAAGCATGTATGAAAGAAAAACTACTGATGGGGTCACTACGACTTAAACCCTAAACCCTAAACATGATTTAATTTCCTGGCCAGGTAGAACCTGTCGAAGGAAAGACGGCTGGCACCCTCGGATCATACGATGATTTTGTGCAGTTCCACTAAAATCGAGCTGAGCATCCCTGATGGCAAAGATATTGAAGAGGTGTGATTAGAATAATAGTACTGGCACTAGTTCATGAGACATAAACTCATCACAAGTAGAAGCCGGTAGAAGTAGAGAAAGATCGACATGGAGATGGAGCTACGTGGGGAGCTGCGGCAGTGGAGCAAGCCGGCTCCAAAAGGAAGATGGACTACCTGGGACGTCGGGCTGTAGCTAGAAGGGCGGTTGGGACGCGGCATCGGCCCATACCACGGTGACCCCCGATTGGGACGCACCGACTGTGGATTTTCTCCCTCGCCGATGTCGACCGCGTCTACGCAGAACATTGTTCCCTTCCCCCAGCTGCGGGATCATGCCAGATATGTGATCCGCAGTGGGGCCACCGTCGTTCTATGCTTGTGAAGAGAGCAACCCAAGCAAGCAGGCTTGTAGCTTAGGCTCCTGCTAGTGTATATATAGTGGTTCTCTTTTTCTCTCCATATCAACCATTTTATATTGCGTACGTGTCATTGAAGAGTGAAATAATGGTTGCTTCTTCCGACTAACTTACTGTGTGATTTGACTGCTCCTTTAGTGGCCCCTACACGTACTCCCCCTACGTGTATGAAACAGTCACACGTACACACGGACGCAAAAATGCGTGCGACGCCCTAATGCATGCATGTCCGAGCACGACGGAACACACACGGTCACGCTCAGTGCTCAACCTACACGTGCATGCACACACATACTCAGCCAGGGTGAGCTAGTGACCGTATAAACACCGGAAAATGTATATATTGAGCGCAATGAGCGTATTATGAAGTGCACTGACCGTATTTTTACAAATATACAGTGATAAACAGTGTATTTATCTTGTTTGAAATTAAGCCATATTAACCGGAGAGGAGGCAGTACGGACTAGCATTACTTTGTTGTGTCCCGTCAACTTGCCGAACGAGGAGAGGCTTGCAGGACGGGAGAAGCTTGCGCGCCGTTGCTCGCAGGACAAGGAGAAACTTTTGACTAATGCAAGCTGTCCTTCGCTCAGGCGGTGGAGTGCAACAGTTAATTCAGTGTCAGATTGCCAGAAGCATACACTATACTAGTAGTACTATTATTGTTGCACTTCCCGAAGAGGCGAATAGCCAAGCGCAAAGTTTACTAGTACTAGTACTACTACTATAGTCTATAGAGGTATGTGATGACCCACAAGTATAGGGGATCTATCATAGTCCTTTCGATAAGTAAGAGTGTCGAACCCAACGAGGAGCAGAAGGAAATGATAAGCGGTTTTCAGCAAAGTATTCTCTGCAGGCACTGAAATTATAGGTAACAGATAGTTTTGTGATTAGATAATTTGTAAAGAGCAACAAGTAACGAAATTAAATAAAGTGCAGCAAGGTGGCCCAATCCTTTTTGTAGCAAAGGACAAGCCTGGACAAACTCTTATATAGAGAAAAGCGCTCCCGAGGACACATGGGAATTATTGTCAAGCTTGTTTTCATCACGTTCATATGATTCGCATTCGGTACTTTGATAATTTGATATGTGGGTGGACCGGTGCTTGGGTGCTGTCCTTACTTGGACAAGCATCCCACTTATGATTAACCCCTATTGCAAGCATCCGCAACTACATAAGAAGTATTAAGGTAAACCTAACCATAGCATGAAACATATGGATCCTAATTAGCCCCTTACGAAGCAACGCATAAACTAGGGTTTAAGCTTCTGTCACTCTAGCAACCCATCATCTACTTATTACTTCCCAATGCCTTCCTCTAGGCCCAAATAATGGTGAAGTGTCATGTAGTCGACGTTCACATAACACCACTAGAGGATAGACAACATACATCTCATCAAAATATCGAACGAATACCAAATTCACATGACTACTAATAGCAAGACTTCTCCCATGTCCTCAGGAACAAACGTAACTACTCACAAAGCATATTCATGTTCATAATCAGAGGAGTATTAATATGCATATAGGATCTGAACATATGATCTTCCACCAAATAAACCAACTAGCATCAACTACAAGGAGTAATCAACACTACTAGCAACCTACAGGTACCAATCCCAGACTTAGAGACAAGAATTGGATACAAGAGATGAACTAGGGTTTGAGAGGAGATGGTGTTGGTGAAGATGTTGATGGAGATTGCCCTCTCCTGATGAGAGGAGCGTTGGTGATCACGATGGCGATGATTTCCCCCTCCCGGAGGGAAGTGTCCCCGGCAGGACAGCTCTGCCGGAGCCCTAGATTAGTTCCGCCAAGGTTCCGCCTCGTGGCGGCGGAGTCTCGTCCCGAAAGCTTGCTTATGATTTTTCTTCGGGCAAAAGACTTCATATAGCAGAAGATGGGCACCGGAGGGCCAACAGGGGGCCCACAAGGCAGGGGGCGCGCCTAGGGGGGTAGGGCGCACCCCCACCCTCGTGGCCAGGGTGTGGGCCCCCTCTGGTATTTCTTCCGCTCAGTATTTTTTATTATTTCCAAAAATAACTTTCGTGGAGTTTCAGGACTTTTGGAGTTGTGCAGAAGAGGTCTCTAATATTTTCTCCTTTTCCAGCCCAGAATTCCAGCTGCCGGCATTCTCCCTCCTTATGTAAACCTTGTAAAATAAGAGAGAATAGGCATAAGTATTGTGACATAATGTGTAATAACAGCCCATAATGCAATAAATATCGATATAAAAGCATGATGCAAAATGGATGTATCAGTATGTACTACTATACTAGTACTAGGAACCGGATGGAGGAGCGTCTGCACTCTTATTATATTTTTAAAATGTGATCAAGCAATCTTCAACACATTTGGTTCTCTTCGAGGGTTCTCGCGTGTGATAATGGAAGTTGATTGCATGGAACACTCGCCACAATTCTTGCTTAATTCTGGCTCATATCCTGTTACAAATAGGAGCGCTCGGTAATATTTCCTCTTTTTTTGTTATTCAGCATGTAAACAGGTCAGCAAACCTTGCGGCACATCTTTGTGCGAACCGTGCTTGCTGCACTTTGAATGTGGCCGAGAGCTGGCTTGATGAAACACCTCGCTTCCTACTTCTTTTTTGCGGGGTACCTCGCTTCCTAGTGACCAGTGTCTTGGCGGATCGTCCTAAGAATGCTTATATATGAATAAAGCTCTCTCATTTACCCGCAAAAAGATTAAGCCATATTAACCGGAAAGGAGGGAGTATGGACTAGCACTACTTGTTGGTGTGTCCCGTCAACTCGCAGAACGAGGAGAAGCTTGCAGGGCAAGGTGAAACTCGCTTACGCCTTTTGACTAATGCAACGTACCCTCGCCCAGGCGGTGGACATGCATCAGTTCATTCGGTGTCAGATTGCCAGAGGCATACACTATAGTACCGAACATGCGGAGTACCATCATTGTTCGACTTCACGAAGAGGCGAAGAGCCAAGCGCAAGGTTTAGTAGTACGAGTACTACTACTACTAGAACCGCATGGTGGAGCCTTTGTACTCTTATTTTTCTTAATCTTTGATAAAGTACACATTTATTCCGGAGAAGGGCGGAAAACGGTAGCCCAACATGTAATGATGATATCGATCAACCATGCTCGAATATATCTTGGCCTCCGTGCGAGCCCGTCCGTGGGTTGGCCATTTTGCCGTCAATTGAGATCGGTTTGCTCACACTCCGGTCCCACATGTCAGTGATATGCCAAGAGGAGGTGCGTTGACCGACTGGCCATACACGTACTTGGTTTTGCACCTTCATACTACTCCTCCCTCCGTCAGAGTTTACAGGGCGCACTTCATTATGATGCATTTCCACCACCAGAGAGACTTTAGACGCGTTTGGTTTAATGCTCAATTAATTAGGGCGTGGTAACCGCAATTTTCTCTCGATGTAGTACTACGGAGTGGAGTAAGTGCATGCATGTGTGTACCCGGGGTGGAAGCACTGCATGCATGTGTGTACGCATTATTTCCTCTAGTAATAGACGCCGTGCTATAACTACCAATGCTATTTTTCAGGCCGATCGCTAGTCCCCTTGGTCCCAGAGATTTCTCTTTTTCTGAAGCGCGCTCTATAAACAGTGACGGATGGAGTAGTATGAGCGGATTCAAAGATGAGCGTATTGATGGTTGCTTCTTCCGAGCAACTTACAGTGGGAAAGGTGGGGCTTATGATTTGACTGCTCATTACTCACTATTAATGCGGCGCAACGACCGGTCTGAGTCTCCCATGCGGCTGTGCACTACCCCCTCGGTTCTTAAATATACTCCGGAGTATTTGTCTTTCTAGAGATTTCAACGAGTGACTACTCAAATATTTGTCTTTTTAGAGATTCAAATGGACTACTACATACGGATGTATATAGACATATTTTAGAGTGTAGATTCACTCATTTTGCTCCGTATGTAGTCACTTGTTGAAATCTCTAGAAAGACAAATATTTAGGAACGAAGGGAGTACACATACGAAGCAAAATGAGTGAATCTACACTCTAAAATATGCCCATTTGAAATTTGTAAAAAGACAAATATTTAGGAACGAAGGAGTATAATTTTGTGCATGGCACATGGACCCGGATGCCGAAGAGGCTTCTGGCAATGCTATCAAGCTTCCAGCATTTGTTTACATAATTGACGTACTATACAAATAATTTTCCAGCGACATGAAATTGTACAATGGTGTGAGCTTTCAGCTTTTGTTTCGTGTGTTTTGCCATCGATGCTCTTTCTAAAACTAACTTGCTTGCTAATCAGAGCTAATATTTACATCACAACTAAAGACAAAGTTGTGAGAAGGTGTTAAATTAAAATTGATCCATGCTTTCATTGGCAGCAACGTCCCCCCAGCTCTGTCTAAATCAACAAGGCATGTTGGGACAAAAGTAGCTGTCTGGAGCATGCAACATTCCGATCATTTTGTGCAGTTCCACTAAAATAGAGCTGAGCGTCCCTGTTCGAAAGATATTAAGTGTGATTACGATAATAGAGGACTACTGATGAAACAATAAACACACAAATAGAAGCCGGTCACCTTTGCAGTCTCTCTTAAGACTAACTAGTTGGAGAAGATTAGGCTCGGAGTTGGATGAGGAGGATAGAGCAAAACCAATCTCCCTTTGTGCAGTCGCAATGAAATGTAGAGACGTTGCCCGTGTGACATTTTGGCAGAACTGCACAAAACACTCTTAAGAAAAAAAGTGATTTGTGCAGTTCACCAAAAGGTCGCAATAGTAACGAGGTGAAATGGATAGCCCTGTTTGCAAAAAAGAGGTAGAAAGGAAACAATTACTGGCCAATAATAGTTGATGACACATGCGACGACAAAAAAGAAGCATATTCCTTGTCCTAAGGGAAGATAACAACACGGTTGTGTTTGTCTAAAACGGTCTGAGGACGAGATTGCAATATGGAAAGTACGCCGGACGAGCTACGTTTTGGGCAAAGAACTATGGAAGATCCACATGCAGCGACGTGGGAAGACGGGTAGTGGAGCAAGGCCGGAGGGGATACCTGGAGGTCGTCAGGATGTAACTAGGTGAGCGGCGGCGGGCGGAATCTGCCCATACTACGGCAGCGAGCAGGTGGCGTAGGCCCTACCACGCCGGAGCTTGGTCAGAGAGAACGGCGTGTGCCGCAGATCGGAACGTGCTTCCTTGGCGCCGTCGAACGGAGAAACGATGCACGTCCTCCCTTTCCGCCGGCGGACGGGATGCGGCTGGATCAGTGACCAACGGTGAGAGAGAGAGAGGCCACCGCAGCCTTGTGTGAGATACTCTGAAGAGAGACAAACTAGGCAGGCAGGCTCCATTGTATATAGTGGAGCGGACTACCTTTTTCTCCATAAAAATCATTTTATATTATGTGTACGTGACATTGAGTGATATAACTTTATTTAAAAATAACGCGCCAACGCATCAAGTCGAACTTTGTTTCGTGCATGCGTGGTACACGACCTCTGTAGGTAAACAACCGCTACACACGTTCAAATTAGCACGTGGGCTGCCATTTCGTATAGAAATGAGCTCCACCGTGTACCCGCGCGGGTGTGGCTGGGCACGAAGCGTGAGTACGTGCACGGTGCACCTATTCTCTTCTTGTATACGTACACCACCTACGTGGGGTTGTGTGAGAGAGATACGAATGTAGAGAGATATAGTGTGTGGGTTCGTGAGAG
>NC_057796.1:200172983-200190255 GCF_018294505.1 Triticum aestivum | reverse complement strand
AAAAAATGTAACATATGCAATGTGTGTGAAATAGAGTCCTGGATATATCATATATATAGAGGGGGCGATCCACGAGAAGAGAGTGGAGGTATCATCGGCTTGAGGTGTCCATAGAATCGAAGAGAGGGATGATGTCTGTGTGCGCGCGCGTGATCGATAAAGAGTGCCATCGAATTTGTGTGTGCCCACGTCAAAGATATAGAGTGGCTGGCCTACTGGAATGTGAGAGGGGACAGGTGCAGTTTGTCTCTGTGGCATGGATACCTACCTACAGCGCTCGACTATCGGTGTGTGGTGGGGGGAGGGCGGCCTAATTAACTATAGAGGTACAATGGCTGGTATATGTGTGGAGGAGGAGAGAGGCCTACCTCATGTATTAAGGGAGATCGATCTACCTCTGTATTAAGGGAGATCGATCAGCATCCATGCATATGTGTAGGAGAGGAATAATGTTGGGAGAGAGACAGAGCTAGAGTGTTGGAGGGGGGTGGTAGTGGAGTTGCTTCTAACAAATGGTGGGATAGGCTTGCTAGACAACCGGAGCCTGCAATATCAATAGGAGAGGGGATGGCTGCCTATCTGTGCACGTGCGTGTGAGAGACAGGTCAGGAGGCATGCACGAATGATGAGGGGGGGGCGATATGGATGTGGTAAGCAGACATAACTACATAGGAAGATCAATCGTCCTTTGTCAGAGAAAGGAGAGACATAACTTGTCAGGTACGTCGATCGATGGGGGGGGAATAGTTAAAGTCGACCTAGGTATATGTTGGGAGATCGATCGGTATACATGCATGTGTGTGTTAGAAGCAAATGAGGCACGTGGAGAAGGATAGAGAGAGAGGGATGCATCTAGGAGGTGGTGCGAGAGTCATACTATATCTAGGGGGAGAAGTGTGCGAGTATGAGATCGATGAAAGGAGTGGTGGGAGTGAGGCATGGACGGTGATAAGAGAAGAGGGTAAGCTTGTGTTTTGTGCTAGGAACACCTGGCTAGAGAGGCATATCGATCGATGTGTGCCGTAAAGAAGGAGCTGGGGGCCTACACACACCGTGGGTGAACGACCTAAAGTGAAAAGACGAATTTGCGGGATGGAGCTAGAGAATGCTGAGGGAGGGTTAGAGGGATGCGGGCGTCTGCATGCACGAGAGAAAGTTAGCGCTAGCTAGCTACAAAGATAAGAGGATTGTGTGGGTGTAAAAGACTAATAGAGATCATACTTCATTATAAAAAGCGAATTCGGATATTTGAAGAATTTATCACAGTGTTTTAAACCGACGCATGTGTGAATATATATAACGGTGATACACATGGTGTGGTTATGAACATGTTATACTACATATAATATATTTTATCTCTACTCTTATAAAAAACGGAGTTGTTGATGATGGTGCCATCCTGCAATATAGGTCGTCCGATTTATATCTGACGGATAGGAAGGAAACTATGGCAATTTTGAAAAAAGATACCCACACCCCTCTCCATATTTGCAAATTAGGCCTCCCCTTGATCATGTTGATGTTCTGTGGAACGCATGGGCATCTTGCTAGTACTATGTATAACATATAGAACATTGATCATAATTTGGGCTAATGTGTGGCTTTTGCAGCTCAGGTCTAAATACTTGTCATAATGTAGGGGGCGGGGCACTATACTATGTGTGATAAAAACGGTGTACACATATGGAACATGGTTTAGATTATGAATATATAGTTAGTACATCAAATGTACTATTATTTGGAATCAACATCAAGTGTATTCAAAAAATAGAATTCGAGTTCATGTAGTACACATAGTTCATATCTATCTCTATAGTAATAATGTGGTGTGTTATTAAGGTAATACACGAATGATGGTTGAAGTTGGCAACAATCATGATTGTAGATTGTTATTGAAATAGAGAAACGAATTCAAATTCAGTTCGAATTGCAGCGGTAGTATAGACATTTGGAATGCATTAAAATGTTGGTATGAGTAGGTTACATGCATTATACAGCAAGCGAAAAAATTTAATTGGACATAACATGGATTCATACTACCGAATAGCATTTAATTGCACTAAATTGTTGGTATGAGTAGCTTTAAATAGCATTTTTATAGTAAAACGGGGCAAGACTCTCTTTGTGTGGTGTGAATAGTTTTATTTTTTTGTTTTCTTTTTGGTTGAGGGGAGTGCGAATTGATTTGGTACGTACAAGTACAATATTACACGTTAGGCTTGTCCCTAAAATTCAACCCGCGCCTTGTTATATCCCGAAAATTTAGATATCGTGCTCCCAAAACTGGCGCCTTCACAACCCGCGCCTTGCTATCTTGAAATTACAACGCGCGCGAAAACTCCCTCCAGCCGCCAAATCCCGACACACGAAATCCCGCTTCTAACCCTGAGCCGAAAGGGCCGCTAGTTCAAATCGGTGTGGGGTACTTTTGTAACACACCCTACATTTTGGACAAGCGCGTCCCTAAGTCATGGTTCACCCCCTCCCATCGCCTCCTTTTTGCCATTAGAAATCCCAGGCCGCCATAACCTCTCCGCTCTAGCCGCGAAACCCCACCCTCCTCCGTCCGCCACCTCACCGCTGCCAAGCCGGAGCCTCTTCCCTGACGACGTCGTCCACCGCAACAGCTCGACGTCCCTCGTCCACCTCCCCGGATGAGGATCCGTCGTCCATCTCATCGTTCCGCCGGTTCAGCCGCCCCGTCCTCCACCTCCAATGAGCTGCTCCGACGATCGCCTCGTCTATCACGGCTGCTCCATCCCCACAGCGCCGCCTTAACCTGCTCCACTGGAACCGCAACATCCTCACCAACTCCTCGGACAAAGCCGAGGCCTACTCCGCGCCACCAAAGAGGTTGTACACTCATCGCATCACACCTTCTCCTTAGCTCGACCTCCCCGCGCCGACGGTGCTCCATCCCGCACCCCCATGGAGCGGCTACCTTGAAGCCGGCGCCGCGGGCGACATCTCCATGGCGGCTCTCCCCCAGTGCGAGGCCCCTTCAGCGGCAGCGTCCATACCAGTCAGATCTACTGCTGCTGCTCCGGCTCTCGCTCGCTCGCTCGCGCTGCTGCTGCTCCGGCTCTCGCTTGATCGCTCGTTCGCCCAGCTGCTGCTGCTCCGGCTCTCGCTCGCTCGCTCGTGCTGCTGCTGCTCTCCCCCTCGCTCGTGCTGCTGCTCTGCTCCGATTTAGCTACACTTCAGTCGACTGAATCGACTTTTGGGTCAGTCGATTTTCAGGGGGTGGGGGGGGGCTCGCCGGAGTTAAGGAAGAACCACCCGCAGCGGGGATGGGGGCTCGCCGGAGAGGTACCCCACTATCTATCTTAGGGTTCAGGGTGGGGGCAGGGGGCCTATAGGGCTGGCTGGGGAGGCGGTGGACCGGCAGTGGGGAGTTGTTTCGGGGCGGCGAGGCGGCGCTGGGGCTGGCGGTTCGGCCGGTGGTGGCTGGCGGCTCTGGGGGGTGCAGGTTGAAGATGAACTGCAGGCCCTCCCTAAACTACATGTCAAGTGCCTCTCTGCTACCATTGCGTTCAGTTTCGACAGTAACATTCAGATTCCACAGTAAATTTCAGTTTCGATAGTTAAGTTCAGAGTCAACAGTTTTTACCTCATCTGTTGTAGTCAGGTGGTTTTTGGTGATGTAAATTTTACATCTATTTTACATCATCTATTGGAGATGCTATTAGAATCCCACTTGAGATTGACTATGTCTGTCTTGTGCTGCTTCAGCCTTGACGTCTTACGGCTCACCGGGGCTGCTCCAATGACAGAACGATCCATCACAACAGAGCAGTGCCCTGGACGCCGTCTACAGATTCCTCAGATCTTCCTCCACACCTCCAATAGCCACCTCTGCCTCAACTGCTTCAGCGACCAACCCAATGATGCTGAGGTCGACACGGCTACGGCAAAGAGGTTGTACACTTGTTGCATCACTTATTACTATACATTCATGTCGATCCATTAGGGCTATTTTGGTCCGACGGAAAAACATAGCAATAGGGAATTTTCCAATGGCACTCTACTATTCAATTATTCATGCATTTTGTTGAAAGGAATGAAGCAAAACATCCACCTGGACCTACTTTTAAAAATCCTATGCATGAAAACAAGACCAAGTGCATTAGTCGCAGAATAACATTCTAACCATACACGCTTTCATATGGTTTCACTTTATTTTTGCCATGTTTCTTTGCATTCCTCTGCTCTTCCAATTCCTGTAAACCAAAAACTCAAGTTGACAGAAATCCTGTGTTTACAAATGCTCTGTTTACCATGTGCATTCCTATCCTATTCCGGTGTTTTTCCTATCCCTGTGTTTTTAGAATCATACAAGCCAAATGAGCCCTTACAGAATTACTTCAGTTACAGGTAGGTGTCGAAGGGAACTTTGTGTGGTTTGTCCTGCTCCTGCCGTGACGTCGTCCACCTCAACTTAGCTGCTCCATCGACAGAAACATCCACCAAACCAGACATCACGACTCCTGACCGTCTTTCGCCGCCTCAGATCTCCTTACCTGCCGCCGGCACCTACCGCAACGGCATCACCATCATCGACTCAGCAGATGAACCTGAGGAGTACACGGGTCCACAAGAGAGGTCGCACTCTTTTGTTTCTGCTTATGTTATGCATTGCTTAAAATTACCTGCTACTTTATCATCCTGTTCACCTCTTGGACTCCAAGTCAGGTCCAAATTAATGTTCAGGAAGCAATGAATAGTATCTCTGTCTAATATCTGGTTCACCTAGGGTATGCCTATGTTGTTCATCTTGGGTGGGAAACAAATAGTAAAGCAATCATCGTCTGTCTTTTTATTAAATTAAAGCAATCATCAGCCTGCTGTCATTATTTTTGGATCCATCCACTGGTTGTTACCATCACTCTAAATTTATGCATGCTCTCCTTACATAATCTCACCATATTTTTTTCGTATGCATGTCAGATATTGTACACAGTCACGCTGAACATGTAGAGAAAAAGAGAAGAGTTTTGCGTGGCAATACAATGTCATGCAGACATCACTCCATGGTGGGTTCAATGGCAAACCCTCCCCACCCCTCTCCAGATTGTAATCCAGAGGAAGATATCTGTTCTGAGGTGGATTCAGACGTCGCTGACCACTCCTATTTACCCCCCAAGGTGTTTGCTCTACCTTGGCATGATGACGTTAGTCATATCATGCATATGTTGCCTTGCAGTGCCTACTTTTGACAACATATATGTCATCTGCTTAGTTTAGACATGTTCTGTAATGCCACCTGTTTAGTTTCTATATCATATATGGGAATTGTGCAGTCTCATGTCTTTTAGCCAGACATAATATACGTGAAATGTGCAATGCCATCCTATTTAACCAGGCATCATATATTTGAATGATATCTTGCCCATCCTTTTCTACATTACATTTCCATTTGTCGACAATTTGTACATTAAACTACTCTTCCTGTGAATCAGCCATTTGGGTGGGAGATTGAAAAATCTGGAGTGAAAACAAGGCCTTCAGCGCAGACAGTGCTACCTGTCGAAGCAGATCTCTTGTTGGGCCCCGATAGCTCCTCAGAGATGGATTCAGAGACAGATGACCAGTCCTATTCCCCCACCGAGGTGTATGCTCTAACTTGGCATGGTTATACTGCTCATATCATGCATATGGTGTCTTGCATTGCATAGATTAGACATCATATACACAATATTCAACACCATGTTCTTAGTTCAGACATCATATCTAATGCCCTTTGTTTAGCATATAAATCACATATGTGAACAAATGATGCGATCCTGATTACTTAGATAACATGTAGGTGAATTAAGCCATGCGATCCTTTTTAGTTATTCATCATATCTTTGAATTATGTTATGCTATACTATCCAGTTTAGATAGACATCATATATGTGAAATTATGTCATGCTATCTGTTTTAGTTAAACAATATACATGTCAACTATTTCATGCCCTCTTTTTTTCCACACTATCTATTGCATCTGTCTCTCATACAATGAATATACATTCAACTATGTTTCCTGTTTATCAGCCATTTGAATTGGAGCGGGTGATGCCAGAATCTCGTGGACTAAAAACACAGTCTTCAAATAAAACAGTGCTACCTCTTGGTGGAGATAGCACCCCGGTTGTACATGCACGAGAACCAGCCCTACCACACATAACCCAAACTCTCGCAAATTGTACCCCTACTGCGATGGACAGAGAACCAGCTTCACCCAATCTAACCCCAACCCCAGCAGATAGTAACCCACTTCCTGTTGGCACAACACCATCTCCACCACAGAGCTCCCAAACAAGAGCAGTTAGTAAGGCAGCTCCAGTGCCCAAAGGGCCAGTACTACCACGGCGACCCCCAACTCCACCAGTTAGTACGCCTATTCCTGTGGAGGAAGCACAACCAGCTAGTCGTAGTTTAGCATCTATCGCATTTACTGTTGTTAAATCGTATGTGCGTATCTTCCCATCTTGGAAATATTATAGTGAAGATGAGGGAAAATGCCAGTTGCAGGTGTTTGTCCAGGAGTTATGTGTAAGTAATGTTATTCATGGCAATTACTTTGCTTTGTCCCATACATCCTACCTCCATGATGGTTATAATACAACAAATTTTCCCATTTTTCTCTATAGAGAAGGACCGATTTGGAAACTCGGGATGAGGTAACCTATGCTAATACCTCTGCTATCTTCAAGAATGCTTGGTGGTAGTATCAGAATTACCTGAAGAAAACGTACTTCACCAGCAAAGAAACTCATCAAATTCCCTTACGTTCTCCTGAGACACATTTACTGGACGATGACTGGGAACGCCTTGTTCTGTACTGGTCCCGAACCAAGAATGTGGTAAGGTCTATGAGCTCATTTTCTATTTTGAAGTACTATATTCTTGCGTCTTACTGTACTCTGTTCATGTAGAACAAGTGCCTAAACCTGAAGAACAACTATTCTAATTTAAGATTCCATTGCTATCATAGTTCAAAAAAGCGCTAGGCGTTAATTGTGCGTTTTGCCACCGCCTTGCGCTTTACTGACCAAAGCGCATGCTTATGCACAGTTATGCACGGATTAAGCGTAGTTATGCGCAATGCGTTTCGCCAACGCCTAGAGCCTAGGCGCGCTTAAGCGCTCGCTTAGGCGCGCCTTTTTTAACTATGATTGCTATCGTGCATACTTCTTTGCTCTTGTATCACTGTATTTACTCATACAAACTTATTTTTAAATTGAAGGATCCAATCGAAAATTCAATGGCACAGCAGGTATGTTCACGCATGTTTCTTTAACAGGCTTGCTCTTATCAATAGCTCTGTTGATTTCAATTTCAATTGTGTATACAGTTTACTTCTCATATCATGCACATTACTAGCATCACAACAGAGCCAATAGTGTTGTTGTACATGTAGACCCGTGGTACCCATCTGAAATCTTGTTTTGACGTGTAGTTTCCCACGCTTTGTATTCTTTCACTGCTGCTTTGTCTTGAACTGATATGATTTGAACCGTGTCTCTATTTTGATTTGGCAAGACAATGCAGTGACCATAGGACATAGATATATGTTTGTTTGATGCTTTTATTATGTACTAGTACTTGGCAATAGAAGACTTGGTGGTTTAATCCTGTCCACCTTACTAATGAACTGGTTCACCGAAATGAGTTTCATATACTAGTACATGCTAAACTGTTATGTGTCTGCTTGTTTCTTCTTTTAGAATGCTGACAGAATATTGGGGAAGAGTGCCTTATTAAGCAATGGTAAAGGAAGTAATGCAGATAAGGTTCAGGATAGTGACACATCCTTGTTGGTCTCCAACAAAGCTGATAAAACAGCTAAGGAAGACTATCTCGAAGACAGTGAGACAACCCCAAAGTCCTGTCTTGGTTTAGTGTTGGAGTTACTGGCCACTACCGCTTGCACAAGCTATTCAAACTCAGTGTCTGAATCAGTTCGGTTTCTTGAGTGTCCACTACAAGCTGAAAGACATCGATCAGCTGTGCTGCGACAAGAATCGGAAGGACTGCGGAAGTCCCTGGAGCATACAGATGCATACTTTCTGGTGCAACAGCAAGCGTTGGAGGATTTTAGCGCCAAACATGACAAAGCTAATAAGCTTGATAAGATTATTGCTAGCATGGTGGATACCACGTTTCTTGAGCTCTTCTGAAGTTGTTTCAGTTATGCTCTTGTTTTGCTGCCGCGTTTATTTGCACTGGTGGCCAATTTTGACGGCCAGTGTATGTAATATGCTGCTTTGTTCCCTATAGTTGCACTGGTGGCAAACTTTGATGCCCAGTGGATGTAATATGTGTAATAGCGGTAATAGGCTAGCATTAATTGCTTGCTTATTTATTTCCTTATTCTCTTGTTTAGTTGTTTGCTTGTAGTCATTGCAGTTCTTTTTCTGTGTTTTTCTAGTGGCCACAATAACCTATTTTTGGAAACTAGGCCAAAATAATCATGGCAACACACGGACTGTTGTAACCATGGGCCTCCTGTGGGCCATATGATCCATGGGCCTTCTACGGGCCGTAGGATCCATTGGCCTTCTATACGGGCCGTAGGATCCATGGGCCTTCTACGGGCCATACGATCCATGGGCCTTTTACGGGCCGTAGGATCCATGGGCCTTCTACGGGGCGTATCGTCATTTCGCCAATCATGGGCCGTACTATTCGTGGACAATAACGGGCCATTTATTGGCCATATTTGATAACTCTATGAAAACAACCCAATGGGTTTTTTTCGACATGAAAACGGCCCAACGTATTAACGGGCCACAAACGGGCCGACTGTAACCACGGGCTGAATTTGGCCCACAAGCAGAAAATGACAGTAACGGGCCGTAAGTAACCGAATGCTGGAAATGAGCCCAAAATTAAATGGGCCCTGAGAAGGCCGAAAGATATCATGGGCTCGAAATGGCCCAACGGAATAATGGGTCGTTAATGGGTGTAAAGTGATACACTGTTCATTACGGGCCAGTTTTACCATGGGCTATTAAGGGGCCGAGGGTTACTAAGGGCCTCATATGGGCCGAAAGACGTCATGGTCCATACATGGGCCGGAAGTTAAAATGGGCTGGAATTATATTGGATGGCCCAGATGACGCTACTGGGCCTAATTCGGATAGTCCGTAAACAGGCCCTGGGATAGCGGGCTGTAAATGGGCTATATGCGAACAGGCCATTAACAGGCTTGCCGTGGGCCGGCCCGCCACCTTTTTACCAAGTCAAACGGGCCGGCCTTTTCACAGGAATGGGCCTCTGTTGGGCCGTGCCACGTGTTGGCGTATCATAGGCGCTTTGGGTCCAGTGAGTGGATGACATCTGTCCCAACGGTGAGCCGACATGTGTTTCCTCCAGCCAATGATGATTTTACACGTGGAAAATCCCCATTGGTCGGGGCTGTTAACGGGTTATCGGATCCAAAACCGGACCCGATAGCTTAACGGCGTTCCGTTACGGTGGATGCCACGTGTCGGTCACCCTTGACAAAAGCACTTCTGTGACGCGCGATTTATCATCATGGAAGTGGACACTTCCGTGATGATAATTTTGGTAATGTCATGGAACACTTCTACGACAGCACAGGTATGAATATCTTGATTCTGTCATAAATTTGTCATGGATGTACATGCATGACAGAAACCGTGACCTACTGTGACAAACACGTATCATCACGGAAGTGTATTTTTTTTGTAGTGCAAGGCGAACGGCGTGGCGGGTGTCCGGTGCAAGTACGGCGCGGCCGGCCTCTGGTGCAGGTACGACGCAGAGGGCCTATGCCCACTCCTAGTGAGGAATGGGCGGAGTCATCCATCACTGCACTCCTCTTTCTTCTTCCCTTGTTCTTCGATTCCGCCTGGTGATGCCAAAGAGGAAAGCCTGGGGTCAGTCCCCGGGCCCCTGTTTGGGGCCATTGTCGCCCCATGCTGGTGTTGGTGCTCGGGGAGTGAGTCTGGTCCTTGAAATGGTGAATCTCTTGGTCTCTCTGAGGCTCGGCTGGGAGGCGGGGCTGGAGATCATTGGTAATCCCAGCATCGCCCCTCTCGGAGGTCTTGGGGTTGTTGTTGATGAGGGGTGCGCCCTCCGGTCCGCCGAGGCGATGGTAGCGTTGCATGCCTGATGCCGCTACCGTCTCTGCCCCTTCCCCCTTTTCTCCCCCTCTTCTTTTCCTTCGGGGATGGGCGACGGGCCTTGCTCGTCACCTTGCGCAGCTCCTGGGTGCAGGCCACCTACGGACAGCGGTGGACGACCGCTCCGCTGGTCCCTTCATCGTCGCCCTCTCCCAAATGCCCCTTTTATTCTCCTTTCCCTCTTGCTTTAGTATCCTGGGGAAGAGGAGCAGAGAAAGGAAAAGAGGGGTCATTGGGTTTTTATCTTTTCTCAATCTTAAACTGGCAGGCGATTGCCAAATTTTAATTCAAATAATGTAATCTCTCGAGTCCATCTTTGTGTTCTATAATGCTTGTACTTGTGTTAGCATATGAATGAAAAAGATGAACCTTGCTGGGAATTCGTGCATGTATACGTCCATGCAGAGGTGGAGTGCCTCTTTAATAAAAATAAACGAGTTTTCCCCGGCAGGATATCCTGCCGGCACCCTCTTTGTCTGCCAGAGAGCTCCGTCTGCCGGGGAACAGACAGAGGGGCCAGCCCCCCGCCAACTCTTTTTTACCAAAGGCTACTGCGACCATCCTGGCCAAAGCAACATTCGAGTCATAGATGGGAGCACCGAAGTATCAAAAAGAGAGGCGAGGTTTTCTCATGCAAAGTTATAGCTTTACAGAGCACTAATGGACAAGAGGTAAACTTATCTGTTTGGCTTGCCGGGGATCGCTGTGCCGTGCAATCTTCTCATCCTTTGTTGAAGTCAAGTTCACGGCAGGGACCTGCAACTCCATGTAGATGAGAATGAATGAAGGATGCAATCCTATCTATATGCGCATGCGAATGCTCATGAAATGCTTATGCAGTGATCTGGGTGTGCTTGTGCATGCATGCAATCTTAGTTGGGGCCCCCTACAGTGCTTCTTTATTTTCTCTTGCACGGGGTCATCGCCCGGCTTTGTACAAAGGGTTACATGCAGCTGAGGCAAGGCCTGTACAAAAGGGTGGCTGCCGGGCAGTGCCCGGCAGCCTTGCGCCTTACGGGTAGTACTTACGGAGATGCTCAATATTCCATGAGTTTTGCAACTGAGTGCCATCCCGAGTCTCCAGACAGACTGCGCCAGGTCTGGTGACTCGTTCCACCCACACTACAAAAAATACACTTCCGTGATGATACGTGTTTGTCACAGTAGGTCGCATTTTCTGTCTTGCATGTACATCCATGACGATTTTATGACAGAATCAAGATAGTCATACCTGTGCTGTCGTAGAAGTGTTCCATGACATTACCAAAATTATCATCACGGAAGTGTCCACTTCCATGACGATAAATCCAGCGTCACAGAAGTGCTTTCGTCAAGGGTGACCGACACGTGGCATCCACCGTAACGGAACGCCGTTAAGCTATCGGGTCGGTTTTTGGATCCGATAACCCGTTAACAGCCCCGACCAATGGGTATTTTCCACGTGTAAAATCATCATTGGCTGGAGGAAACACGTGTCGGCTCATCGTTGGGACAGATGTCATCCACTCATTGGACAGAAGGCGCCTATGATACGTCAACACGTGGCACGGCCCAACAGAGGCCCATTCCTGTGAAAAGGCCGGCCCGTTTGACTTGGTCAAAAGGTGGCGGGCCGGCCCATGTAAAGCCTGTTAACGGCCTGTTCGCATATAACCCATTTACAGCCCGCTAACCCAAGGCCCGTTACGCCCTATCCGAATTAGGCCCAGTAGCGTCATCTAGGCCACCCAATATGATTCTAGCCCGTTTTCACTTCTGGCCCATGTATGGCCCATGACGTCTTTCGGCCCATATGAGGCCCTATGTAACTCTTGGCCTATTAACGGCCCATGGTGAAACTGGCCCGTAATGAACAGTGTATCACTTTACACCCATTAACGGCCCGTGGTGAAACTGGCCCGAATGAATAGTTTATCACTTTATACCCATTAACGACCCGTTATTCCATTGGGCCGTTTCCAGCCCATGTTATCTTTCGGCCTTCTCAGAGCCCATTTATTCTTGAGCACATTTCCAGTATTCGTTTACTTACGGCCCGTTATGGTCGGCCCATGAACGGACGATTCCAACTCTAGCCCGTTTACGGCCATAATGCGGCCTGTTATTGGCCCATGTTTGGCCAATCGATCATACTGCCCATAGAAGGCCCATTGTTTCTATGGCCCGTAGAAGGCCCATTGTTTCTACGGCCCGTAGAAGGCCCATTGTTTCTACGGCCCGTAGAAGGCCCACTGTTTCTATGGCCCGTAGAAGGCCCACTGTTTCTACGGCCTGTAGGAGGCCCAGTGTCACTACAGTAAATATTAGCCCATGGTTATTGTGGCCTAGTTTTAAAAAATAGGTTATTGCAGCCACTAGCAAACCGCGGAAAAAGAACTGCAATGACTACAAGCAAACAAATAAACAACACAACAAGGAATTAAATAAGCAAGCAACTTACGCTAGGCTATCACGGCTATCACACATATTACATCCACTGGGCATCAAAGTTCGCCACCAGTGCAAATAAATGCGCCGACAAAAGAATATACAAAACTGAGAGCACTTCAGAAGGCACTAGGCCTGGCCACGTCGGGCCCCCCAAACAGCTGAAGAAGCTGAGTAGACCTCAGTTGTGTCAATGATAGATGCATCAACACTAGATTTAAGGCATGATGGTGCGCACGGCAGTCCTCTGACATCTTCATTGCATCTTTGACTTCAGGTCGGAGCTGAGCTGAAGCAAGCCTTTCTGCTTTAAGTTGAGACTGAAGAAGTCGAACTGATTGAGGCAGCGACTGCACAGAGGTTGTCTCACACCTGCTGGTGAGTAGCTTCAACTCACTGTCTTCATCAAGACAGGACCTTGGGGTCATCTCGCTGTCCTCAAGATGGTTTGGCTCACTATCTTCCCTAAAGTTCTGCCTGGCGTAAGAGATACGAGTCTGAAAGAGAAACAAGGAGACACGTAACAGGTTTCACAATTATATAAGCAAATAAATGGATCTGTTCTGCATAAGGAACATGTTTTTACAACTACAATTTGAAACTGGTAGTTGTTGCAAATATCCAATCAGATGTAAACAGCAAAGCAAACATCAGTGGAGGAAATGATGCCTATCCAAATCTATACTAGAACAAAGTTTGAAGGCTTGAGAAGGATGAACTTACATTACATGTTAACACGGGCTGGACAAAGCCCTTCTCCATGTTGATGGAAGGATAATTCAATAAATTCCCCAAAGAAAATTCTTTATAAGCGTTGCCATTATTCTACATTTTGCAAAGAGTAAATATAGATCAAATAATATTGGAAGAAACAGAGGATAATGAAGCTCAGGTGCAGACTGATGATACATAATCAAATAGCAATTAATTAAGTACAACATTAGAAGGCAAAAGGGAGAGAGGTACTGACAACAGCAATGCAGAGCCCATTATTGTTTTGAGATCGTATGATCCTTTGAGCAAGGAGATTCATCTGAAATTAGTTTTCATACAAGAGGGAAGGTAAGGCACAAGCAGAAATTTAGTACCTGACGCTGGGCTCCCAGCAGTTCTAATAGGGGTTTGGCCACTGGAGTAGGGGTAAAGTGTGGTACAGTTGGGCCTGTGTTTTCTGTGGCTGCTGATCTATCTGATTTAACATGTATCGCTACCTTTTCCAAATACCTAGTTTGTACTCCTTGAGGATCTGCACTCACCCTCCTCCTTTTAGACATCTATTACGAAAGAACAACATTTGACTGGAAAAACTATAACGCCCACGATGCGGCTATATCTCCCACGTGTCGAGGCACGACTTAGAGGCATAACCGCATTGTGGTTTTGTCGCAAGAAGGGTCATCTTCACACAATCCCATGCAATGAACAAGAATGGGATAACGAGAGTTGGCTTACAATCGCCACTTCACACAATACATAAATATAATTCATACATCATCCAAAATCCACAAATAGACCGACTACGGTCGAGACCAAATGAAAATAAGATAACCCAAAATGCTAGATCCCCGATCGTCCCAACTGGCGCTCCACTACTGATCATCAGGAAAAGAAACATAGTAACGACCACGTTCCTCATCGAACTCCCACTTGAGCTCGGTTGCGTCATCTGCACTGGCATCGTCGGCACCTGCAACTGTTTTGGTAGAATCTGTGAGTCACGAGGACTCAACAATCTCACACCCGCGAGATCAAGACTATTTAAGCTTATAGGAAAGGATGGTGTAAAGAGGTGGAGCTGCAGCAGGCACTAAGCATATATGGTGGCTAACATATGCAAATGAGAGTGAGAAGAGAAGCAACGCAATGGTCGCGAAGCTAGAAATGATCAAGAAGTGATCCTGAAACTACTTACGTTCATGCATAACTCAAACCGTGTTCACTTCCCGGACTCCGCCGAGAAGAGACCATCACGGCTACACACACGGTTGATGTATTTTAATTAAGTCAAGTGACAAGTTCTCTACAACCGGACATTAACAAATTCCCATCTGCCTCATAACCGCGGGCACGGATTTCGAAAGATAATACCCTACAGGGGTGTCCCAACTTAGCCCATTATAAGCTCTCATGGTCAACGAAGGATAAACCTTCTCCCGGGAAGACCCGATCAGTCTCGGAATCCCGGTTTACAAGACATTTCGACAATGGTAAAACAAGACCAGCAAAGCCGCCCGAATGTGCCGACAAATCCTGATAGGAGCTGCACATATCTCGTTCTCAGGGCACACCGGATAAGCAAAGCGTACAGGTACCAACGTAACCCAAGTTGCCAAGGGACAGTCCCGCACGGTGCTCTAGTTTGGACCAGCACTCAGAGGAACACTGGCCCGGGGGTTTAAATAAAGATGACCCTCGGGCTCGCGAAAATCCAAGGGAAAAAGGCTTAGGTGGCAAATGGTAAAACCAAGGTTGGGCCTTGCTGGAGGAGTTTTATTCAAGGCGAACTGTCAAGGGGTCCCATAAATCACCCAACCGCGTAAGGAACGCAAACTCAAGGAACATAATACCGGTATGACGGAAACTAGGGCGGCAAGAGTGGAACAAAACACCAGGCATAAGGCCGAGCCTTCCACCCTTTGCCAAATATATAGATGCATTAATTAAATAAGAGATATTGTGATATTCCAAAATATCCATGTTTCAACATGGAACCAACTTCAACTTCACCTGCAACTAGCAACGTTATAAGAAGGGCTGAGCAAAAGCGGTAACTTAGCCAAACAACGGTTTGCTAAGAAAGGATGGTTAGAGGCTTGACATGGCAATATGGGAGGCATGATATAGCAAGTGGTAGGTAGCGCAGCATGGCAATAGAACGAACAACTAGCAAAGCAAAGATAGAAGTGATTTCAAGGGTATGGTCATCTTGCCTGCAAGGTTCTCAGAGTTGTCGAAAGCTTGATCCTCGTAAGCGTACTCAACAGGTTCCTCGTTCACAAACTCATCTCCCGGCTCTACCCACAGCAAGAACACAAGCAATGGAACCACAATCAATCACGGTAAATGCACAAGCAACATGATGCAATACATGAATGATATGCGAGATATGATATGCGATGCATATGCGAGCTCCGGAAGAAAAAGAATGAACAAGACAGTAACCAAGTATGCCAATGGAAAGATGAGATGATTTCGGTCGAAATCGATATAAAGATCACCGGAAACGGATGCACGGTTTGCAAATGGCAAGCAAAACAAGAATGACACGATTCTGCGATTAACAGCATGATAGCACTTAGAATACATCAAGTAACTATCCTACAGCACTCCAACATAGCAATAAAGCATATGGCAGTGATCTACAGAAGATGCTTGACAAAAGATGAACAGTGAGCTACGGCTAGATCACAACATAACAGGTTCAAACAAGCATGGAAAAAATGCAAAATATAACAGGTTCACAGACTTAACAGCATCAGGTAGCAATGTTCAGAGCAAGCAAAACTCATGCTACAGGAACTTAACATAGAAAAACAAGGCATGGCATGAATCTACTAAATGCATAGAACAAAAGTCCCTTACTGACCATGAGCCAAAAAGGATCAGAAGATATGATGGCACCCATGTAAACATAGCAAGTTCCGTTAACAGGTTTCGGACTTGGCAGAAAACAGAGCATGGCAGAAACAGTATTATGAAGGCATCTTTGTGAGCTTGATTCACTCACCACAAAGCAATGCATGACAAAACAAGCATACCTACAGCAAGATGGCATGTTTATGAAGCTAACCATGGCAAGAGAAAATACATAGCATGAAAGGAACAACTACAACAACCTTGGCAAAATTGAATAACACGTAAACAATCTGCCAGGAACATTTTATAGCAAAAGTAGAGCAAGATTAAGACATGCTATGCCACTCCATAATTTCAAACAGGGGCATGGATGGATAGAGCACAACTATATCTACAAAACATGCTTACTGAACATACTCAAAATAAGCATGGATCTCTCTGTAGCCACATGGATTCATAGCAACAAAATAACAGCAAAAACAGACGGCAAAATCCTAAGTCTCCGAAAACAGAAACATCACGAAGCCTAGTTTGCATGCTTGTGCTAGTCACCACATAGGTCACAAAAATACATGGCATACATCTATGTAAAGATATCATGGCATAGATCAAAACACCTGTAGAACTCATGCCCATAAGATGCACGCATCAATTGCAACAAAAATAACAAATCACCAAGTTCTGATAAGTAACAGCAGAAAACATCATATAGCACTCTTGCACCAGAGATTTGGGCATCAAGATGAACTCAAATGAACATGGCATAATGGAACAAAATGAAGAGAATCTCGAGACGAACATTTCGATATATCATGCACACAAAACGGAGTAGTATGCGATGAGATATGATGCGATGAACAGGAGCATATAATGTAAAAATCTCGGGACTTGGAGAAATTTCGGGGGAGGGAAAGAAGTCAACCCTCTCTGCGCGGATCTGGATCGAGGCGGCCGGAGCTCGTTCACCGGAGACGGGAGAGGAGAGGGGGACGGCGGCCGGCGTCGGAGGAGCTTGGGAGGAGGCGGAGGAGCTCAGAGGGAGGAAACCGGAGGGGCCGAGGCGACGGGCGCGGGTGGAGGCTGCGTGGCGCCGGCGGAGCTCGCCAACTCGGGCGCGGCGGCCGGCGAGGGCG
>NC_057796.1:200137351-200172348 GCF_018294505.1 Triticum aestivum | reverse complement strand
CGTGTCCGGTGGCGGCGGGGGCGATTCTTCTAGGGTTTGGACCCCGATTTCGGAGGGGGAGGTGTTTATATAGGCATAGGGAGCTAGGAGAGTCCAAATGAGGCACGGTTTTCGCCCACACGATCGTGATCGAACGACTGAGAGCATGGAGGTGACTTAAGTGGGTTTTGGGCTGTTTGGGGGGGGGGGTTTGTTACAACACACAAAAGGACTTTGCGGTTACCCGGTTAACCATTGGAGCATCAAACGACCTCCAAATGGAACGAAACTTGACAGGTGATCTACCGGTGGTATACCAAGGCCACTTGGCAAACCTCGGTCCATTCCGAGAACGTTCAACACCCGCTCACGAAAAGAAACAAGAGGGGTGCGCCGGTGCATGTGGGAGTGTCGGATTGCAAAACGGACAACGGGGAAAATGCTCGGACGCATGAGACGAACACGTATGCAAATGAGATGCACATGATGACATGATATGAGATGCATGACATGAACAAAATGCAAGACGAAAAACAAAACCCGACCACGGAGGGAATATCATAACACATAGCAGAAAATGACAAGAGTTGGAGTTACAAATATGGAAAGTTACATCCGGGGTGTTACAAAAACATAGTGTGACGACACATGGAATAGGTACAGAAAATGGATAGGTATGGCATATACTCATATATGATGCTTAAACTAAGCAGATGGTGTAACAAAGTAGAAGTAATGCAAGAGGTCAGATGCAAAATATGTGCGACCAATACAACTTTGCAAAGTTAGAGCAAGCACCTTGATGGGTGAATAAGATAGGCCATCCTCCACCATGCCAAGTTTGTTAGCCAGTGGATCATTCTGCAATATTCCTCTCGTGCGCCCATTCTCATATTCATTTTGATAATGTTCAATATCTGACATGCATGAAAACATAAAAACAAGTGAGATTTTCTTTGTAATGCAGAAGTGATTATAATCCAATATTGCCTCCCTGTAAACCCCTTTGTGCTATCTCTGCAATTCTTTTAAAAGATGCCATGCATGCTGTAATTTGTTGTGTGCATTAATATAATGTGGCCTACTACTCAAAATATGAGAGCTCCAGAAGTGATGACACTTCGCAGATGATAGCTTCAACATATAGTAAAGAAGAACAAGTCGACCTGACCTGACAGATTCAAAATATACTAAGGGAGAACAACTCAACCTGACCAGTCGACCGCAAGAGAAGAGTATCATCTTAAAGAAGAGCAGAAGAGCAATCAGATTGAAGATATTACAAGTCTTTCAATACAATGTCGGTTGGCCACCCATGATGAACCAGAGCGCACAGAGAACTACTATTCTTTCCGGTCTCTCCATATGTGGCTCACATGCATTTCGAAACTAAAATAGGAAAATTTAGCTAACCAATTAAACATCTCTCAGTTTTACTAATATCAGCAATAATATCAGATATGAATTTGTACAACTAAGCTTGTTTAGATCGATGGGTGGAGCAGTGCTATTACGACACGAACCACGTAGGCTGATTGTGGTCATCATAAAATGGGGAAAACATAAGCATGATGAGTACAGTGTTGACCGTGGCAGTGGGATGGCAGATCTGAAGCTGCAAACCGCGCAAAGGGTAGTTAGCAACCGATGTTTGCTTTGAAATAACAACTAAGATTTGGTATGGACAAGAAAGTACGGTCAACAAGTGACAAAGAAATGCAATTATGCTATCTCTCTATATGTCGCGACATGCATTTGGAAACTCAAGTGGGACCTTTAGCTAACTAATTAAATGTGTCGGTTAACTAATATCAGTATCATATCACAATCATATTTGAACAAATAAGCTTTTGAATTCTGAGTGTTGTGTTGTTTAGCTTGAAGGGTGGAGTAATGCTAGTACGACAGAAAGCACCTACGCAGATCATAGTAGAGTAGATAAAAGGGGAAAACCCTAAGCATCAAGAGAAAAATCAGGAAAGTGGAACTAGCTGGACCGGTGGGTGGCGCACATGCTTTTCGAAATGAATATAGGAACATTAGGTGACCAATTAAATGTTCTCTGTTTTCGTGATATGAGCATCATATCAGATTCGTATTTCAACATGTAAGCTTTGGGTTGAGGTCTTGAGGAGCAGTTATAGCACGACACGAAGCACCTACGATGATGGTAGTGAATATAAAGGGGGGAAACCATAAGCTTTACGAGTATAGTGCACGTGCCATGGCGGATCTGAAGGTGCAAACTGGACAAAGCTACTTCGCAACCAATGTTTGCTTTCAACTAGCCACTACGATTTGGTACGGACAAGAAAAGTACAGTAAACAAATTACGATCTATTTTCCGGGTGAGATCAACAACTTAAGCACATATGGAAGAGTACCACCTCTCTTGCGACGCCGTGTAGGCCTATGCTGATACGTTGAGGGTGCTGCGGGTGCGATGGCTGTCGACGGCGGGGAAGAAGACTTTAGACGGCAGACGGCCGGGTCGGGGGATATATCATGTTGCCGTGGACGAGGCGGTCGTAGGAGCGGCAACGGCAAGGTGGACGACGGCTCCGATGAAGCGAGAGGAGGCGATGAAAGGATCCTGGTCCAGCGCCGTGGATGAGAGACGTCCATCTCTTGCAGTGGACGACGGGGTAGGGGTAGCGGCTCCGGCAAGGTGGAGGATGGGGTGGCGGACGGAGGAGGCTGGCCGCAGTGCGGAGGTTGTCGTGCCGCCGACGGTGTATGAATGGGGAAATGGAGGGGAGGGGGGATCTCAAACTTTGGGACGCGCTTCTCTGAAATGGGGGAAAGTTACGAACTTATCCCCCGTTTAAAATTTCGGACATCGCGTCGGTTGGGGATAGGACGGTAATCTCGCATCTCCCAAATATTTGCCGGTAACTATTTCGGGTGAGGAGAGGGTGTTTTGCCGCCCACGGTTGGCGCCCACGGTGTATGAACGGGCCTGACAGGTAGGGCGGTTGTGTCACGTCTGATGGAAGTTACACATCTGCCCCTATTTAAAATATTAGCCTACATCGATTTCGGACGAGGAGTTTGTTTTGCCGCCCACCGTGTATGAATGGGGAAATGGAGGAAGAGACACATGTCTTTCGGACGAGCTTGAATCAAATGTGTTTTGCCGCCCACGTTTGGTGCCCACCATGTCTGAATGGGCTCAGAGGCCGTCGTGTCACGTCTGATTTAGTCTACCCCTATCGACAGCAGTGTAAATCCGGTCGATAAGGATGTCAAGTGTCAGGGGTAGACAGTAATTTCCATCTCGTAAACACTTGCTTCGGGCAGCCCACAAATTATAGTGGGTGTTTAGCCGCTTCGTTCAAAACTTGGGAGAATTAGCATTCACGTTTGCCCTGGGACCTGGCAAACTAAATTCAAATCCAATTTGTATTCGATTACGAATATCCATAGATAATTATACGTTTTGTTATTTATTTCTTCAAAACCACAACAAAGATTTATTCCACCTTTATATATGATTATGATTTAGAAATGCCGTGATCTTCAAATTCAGTAGGTTGGATACACTCTGAGTCAAACAGTTATTTCATCCAATACAATATGCTCACACGAAAAACAGTTCACCTTATGTCAATCATACAAGTACTGAGGATTACCTCGCCTAAAAAATTCGGATCATTACAACACATGGAGAACATAGGGGTTCTTGCAACATAATCCATTCAGAGACATGACACAACATGCAAGTACAATAATCTAATGACAATTTCAACTGGTATCTAAAGAAGAACCGGGATTACCTTGGGCTTCAGATAGCAGAAACAGCAGGACCTCCTCCGTCTTCAAATGCAACATTCTTACTTCCTCCAATTCTTGGGTTGCTTGCATAATGCGTGCCGTTAATTCCATAATTTCCAGCCTCAAGATAAAGATTACCTCATTCATGGCAGCCACACCATCTCTTTCTGCCTCTAGTAGAGCCTCAAGCACTATAATATCTGTGCTCAGACTACTCTTCGGCGGTGTTGCCTCTGAACTGCTACCATCTGGTAACATGGATGACTGCTTCCACAAATAGATTCTAGGGTTGTACATTGTGTCCTAGTGTGAACGGCATCCTGAAAGGTTTCTGCTGGACAACAGTAAGAGATAGTTATCATATGATCCAGGCAGTAAGCTTACATGGTAAACGACGGACGAATTATTGCCGAGCATGGCAAAGTATATTTAAATGGTTCGAAGCAGCATCAGTCGAAAAGAAATTAAAATGGTAAGATGAAACTAGGGATGTAAGTGGCAAATAAACGACATCCGCCAGTCCCATCTAGTTATTTTTTTGAGGAAAGTGCCTTGGCAACTCAAAAAACAAAAACTCTTTTAAACTATCATACCACTAGTGGACTTTAATCGGGATTAAACGGGACCCAGTTGACATCCCTAGTTGAAAGGGCGTGTACAACCGCTATATTTAAGTTGCCAAGGCATCTAAGCAGTTGAAATAATCTGAGAAAGCACTTAACAGTGTGGCCTCATATAAACTACGAAGACAGTCTTGTGATGAAGTTGAGAGGAAAAGTTAAGGACTCAAATTAAATAGGCATGCATTTCTTTACGATAGTACAGCAGGCACTGCTGACATATTGGCCAACTCAGGTATAGCGTAACAACAAATAAGCATTCGAATCAAGCAATACAGCAAAGCAGACAACTGAACTATTTGTAATTCGGTAGGATTACATGTTGAGGGCACAAGCCAAGAAAGCAGCCCACTCGCATTACATTTCACATGTACTAAAACACACTGGCTTACCATATGTTGCTGTGAAGCCTAGCTGCTGTTGCAATGTTCTTTGAATATATCGTCAGCATCCCGTGGTTGCAAATCTAGTTGTTGTAGTTTATTCTGCACCATCTATTTAGGTAAAATTAATTTTAATCGCATGCACTGGTCCGAATTGATCATCAACGGTTCACCTAAACTAATGAAAGAAGGGTGTGTGCATACACGACAATATATCTGCTTCCCTCTATTTTTATGCTTGTTCGAGGTGCCAGCCCCAAAAGAACAAATATTTTGCTTGATGGGGTTGGCAGCTCCATAATTAATAGAAGCATCAAATTAGTCATGCAACTTGGGAAGATCAAGAACACACAAACAACTAATGAACAGAGGCTCAGAGCAGTGATGTAATAGCTAGCATCAGAAAATGTAGGGTAAAACGAACAAAAAGCAGCGGAACCACATGCTAGTTTGCTGATGTGTTATTAAGCATAGAGAACATTAAGCAGTCTGATGGAACCAACAGGTGGCATCAGAACAAAACTAAAGCATATTAACTATATGTGCACTGGTATGTAATTTAGCACATGTAACATGTTCACTGCCAGAAGTATGGCCCTACAGGTGCAAGCAGGATAACGCGTCTCATGAAAAAACTGAATGATGCCCTGAAGAAATTCAAAGGTGCGGTGCTTATGCTAGGAAAGTGAACGTAGGCGCCGGCCGTTGGATAATAGTACCTGATTCTCGGCGGCGTATGGGTATCGTTGTCATACTTGATAGCTAAGGATCGTCGATGGTGCTCGTGTTGCGGTTGAGTTTGGGCCGACTGTCGCCGTCGCTGAAGCGGCTCCGGTGCTACGGTTGCGGCGCCTGTCGACATATAAGAAAGCTCATCTGTGGTAAGTGAACAGTTGCACGATAAAGAGAAAAACCGAAGGAGTACAAATCGAAATAACCTGATGAGGCTGCGGCGTTGGTAAAGCAGGGCCGGTGGAGCTGAATATGGCGTCCGTGGAGCGGGTCCGGTGCAGTGGACGAAGGCTTCGGTGGGCGCGTTGTACGGTGCTTTCGGTGAGGTGAATCTGCTCCGGCGGACGAGGGCTTGTATGAAGGGCCAGCGAAGGGGCAGACGAGGGAGTCAGTGAAGGGCCTACGCTGTGGTGGACGAGGGCGCCGGTTAAGCAGATCCGGTGTGGTGGACCATGATGGCGGTCAAGGAGATCTGGAGCGGTGGACAAGCGAGTCGCTGAAGCGGCTCCGGTGAAGCGGTGAGTTGGCAGTTGGGGGTTCCAAGGTGCGGAAGGTAGATCCGGCGGGGTGTGAGGTCCACCGCTACGGCGGAGGACTAGATTCGGCGGCTTGCCGTGGTTGGGGGGGTCGGGAAGGGGAAGGGGAGGGGCTCTGGGGAAGAATGTTGGGGGCAAAGAGGGGAAAGCAATGGAGTTACCAAAGCAGCCCTTTTCCGTTCATGTGGCAGGGGTAAAACAGGAATATCGCAGGGCTAAACTTTTGGGCGCGTGATATTTTGATGTGAGCGGGAAGTTTGAAAGCTTTTGGCGCCTAAAGTTATAAGTATTCTGCTCTCGTACGGCCGACTATGATATCATGGCCGACAATTTGTTTGTTTTGCACGAAAAAAATGTGCAAGTTTTGAAAATCAATGTCTCGAACTCAAAACTTAGATTGTCCATTCAATTCAAATATGGATCATTGAGCTACTACAAGCAAATACCATCATACGGTCCAATTCAAATGAAATTCCAAATGTGTTTATCCTAAATATGATGACAAAAGCAAAAATGTGTATGTGTATGAATAAAGTGGTTGATTATAAAGTTTGAACATGCCCGTATGTGTATATCTCTAGGTTTGATATATGAATTTGAAATCACGAAATCCCGGCTTAAAAAATGTACCTCCGTTTAAATGAATTACAAAAGCTAATGATGGAGTCGAATTCCAAAATTCCAATCTTAGGTTTGTAATTTTGGTTCATCAAGGTATATCACGCATGTTCAAAAGTATCGTTATATCATAGTACAAACTGTGAAACAAATTGATCAACCATGAGTGCACAATATCTCAATTACGCTAAAGTCCCTCAAATATAGAAACCTCACTCTTTATCTGAAGTCAACCCCCCCCCCAGCACACACACAAACACACACATAGAGAAGTCGTTCTCTCCCCCAAACACCAACACACGAGCACATTAAGACCCCTCTCTCTTGTAAAGTCCGGACCCCAACATAGGTCTCTATCACTTTGTCTCTCGGGCATGCACACATCTCTTCCCTCACTCTCTAGGTCTCCCGCTATCTCTCTTACCTAAGCACACGCACTATGTAGAGTGTATATTTCCCATACACACAAAACGTCGCCCCCAAACGTCTATCTCCCTAGTCATGTGGTTCTCGCGCACTCACCTCACACACCACCCCCACTGCAAACAAGCACACTTTGTCTCCTTGTGCACCACTCTCCTCTTTCTATCTCTCCCACATGAGGACCCGCCCTAGCTCCTTCCCTGTATACGTATATGTCGTGACTCTTTGCATAGCTCCCTAATGTATAATCGTTCTCAATTTCGGACATTGTTCTCCACCATATATTCTAGATCTCTCATGAAGTCCCTATCACACACACGATGACTCGCTTCCCTTGCGTCTCCGTTCATAGGCCAATTTCGGACAACATCAACATTGTCTCCCTATCTATACGCCATTTATGGACACAAACGACCCCTCTCGCCCCCTCTCTTCCTCTCTCTCTCTCTCTCTCCGTCGCTAGCTCTCTCTTTCTCTCGCTCTCACACCCCTCTCCCACACACACACTCGATGTCTTCCAAATAGTCTGCTCCCCCCGCCCGCACCCGTGCTATCTCGCTACTACACATGTCACACCATTCCCCCTTCCCTTATACTAGGTTTACATAATCAGTGGTCTCTCTACTCCACATACACTCTCTCCCTCTCACACACAAACGCGTGCACAAACACACACAGACACGCACAAACACCCATTTATCTGGATCCTCATCTCTCCTCATGTCCGCATGTGTATCTCACACACTCACTCTCTAATTATGTATATGTGTCTCCACGTTACACAACACAAAGCCCCATGTACATGTCTCTCTCTATCCTCCACACACATAGACACAAAGAATCTGTTATCATTGCCTCAGTCTCTAACATATCACACACGCACACTGTCTCTCTCTCTCTCTCTCTCTCTCTCGCAAACACGCTCAACAAGGGTTTCCCTGTGAATAACTTACTGTCTATTCATCAACAGTCGTGGCAGTACGGCAAACACGAGACGTGAAAAAGAATAAATCTACACGTGCTTAGACCACCTAGTATGACTACTAGGACTAGAGCAAGCCAAAAAGCGCGCCGCCGTCACCCCCTCCTTGTCGGCGACGGGAAAATCTTTGTTTTAGACAGTCGAGAAGTCATTGTGCTAAGGCCCCACATGCCGACGCGTTGAATAGAATGTAGATGCTAGTTTACGGAAGCAAGTATCGATAATACGTTTGTATCTCCATACTTATATTTCTTCTCTTATAAAAAACCGAGTTGGTGATGATGGTACGTGTGCCATCTTGCAATATAGACCGTCCGATCTATATCTGACGGATGGAAATTAAACTAAAAGATACCCGCACCCCTCTCCACATTTGCAGACAAGGCCTTCCCTCGTTCATCCTTATCTCCAACAAACCTCATTGTTGAGCAATTAAGAAAGGAAGCCGCTGGAACAAACTGGCCTGGTGGCCGCTGCCGGCGTCGTCAATCCCCATGCCTCCGCTCAGTCCGACCACCAACCACCACCACACCCCACTCCTCTTCACCTTATCTCATATTTCTCGAGATATCATTAGTTTTTACACATGGGATTACTCCCGCAAGGGTCAATCACAACAAGTGTTTTATAAAAAAAATGCATCTTGATGTTCCGTGCAATGCACGGATCTTGCTAGTACTCCTACACAAGACAAAGTTGGCGATGCTGGTGTGTCTGCCATCCGTCGTTTCTGACCATTAGATCTACATCTAACGATTGTGAGGTAAGTTGTTGCCTTTTCTCACCAACATCCCACTTGTCTACCAATTTGTAGAAAAACATAATTAGTATGTTAAAACCAACCACATCCCTCCCTGACCTCACCAAAACAGCCCAAGGAATATATTCTAATTGAAACATAATATATCTCTAGTGACATATGTATATCAAAATTAGAGTGTTTTGTACCAAGTTTGTTAATAAGTATTATTCTAATTATGATTCGTTGCAACGGACATGAACATTGCTAGTATTTCCAACCATGCATTTTTTCCTAGTATTCCATAGTTTCGAGTTTTCCATCAAGATATTAGTGACTCATGGTTGATATTTACTTTCAATCATGTACACATATGCACTATGTAACTAGCCTTGCTTATTGGCTTCCAAAGCTTAACTTTCACTCCTACTTACAATATGTAGAGTATTTAACAAAAAACTACCACTTTCAACCAGCCCTAGGAAGAATCTATTGTACAAAAAATAGCAAAAACATACCCAAAATTTCTTAATCCACGCCAAAAACTACCTAGTACTCTTACCGATTAGGTTCGTTTAAACCCATTTATGACAGGGTTGCCCCACACGTCCGTGCTGAGAGGCAGCTTAAACCAACACATTTTGTTTGACCGTTGACACGAGGGACCCACATCTGACCTTCTATCCTGTTATTCCCCCTCAAATCATTATTTTTCCTGAACATTACTTCAAACAGTACTGATGCGTGTTCATCGGTGGCGTCGGTGATGAGCGAGTTGGCCGCCGCTCTGCCGGACGGGCCGGACGCCGCGCTGGCCTCCGCACGGGTTGGCAGGCTGGCCTGAGTGTGACTCACGAGCGAGCAAGCCGCCGCGCTGGCCTTCGCTCGAGCCAGATGGCTGGCCTTAGCGCGGTGCGCGCGAGCAAGCCGCCGCGCTGCCGTGCGAATCTAGCTAGCAAACCTTGCAGACAAGCAGCTGGATGGAGCTATCTTGGCTAGCTAGCGGCCGCGAGCGCCGGACGGAGCTGGCATCCGGGCAGCCGCAACATGGGCTCCGCACCGCCGGCGGTTTTGACCTCGCCTTCTGCCGGCGGCGGTAGCTGCGTCCCATGGCCGAGGATGACTAGGTGGACGGGCCGGAGGTAGGAGGTCACTCGAGGATTTTTGTTGGTAAGAGCATGTACAATGGTTGATAAGGTAGTCTTATCTTAAGTCTGCCACGTATGCAAGTGGTAGTAGTTTCTTGGCATTTTAGTGGTTTCTTGCATTATTAGAGCAAGTACAATAGAGCTGAGTCAGCGGGTTATAAGAAATAAACTAGTATATTTCTGCTTAGTTGGAGGAAAGAGAAGAGGAGAGAGAAGTTAAGCGGGCTCTTCGTGAAGAGCCAGCTCTAGCACGTGCTCCTAGGCACTTTGTGAGAATGAGAAGTGGGCCACATAATAAAAAAGTAGTACACTCTTTTGATCTATTATTGTACATGTTGGCTATAAGATGGGCTGTAGATGACATGGCACTGGCTTATAGCCAGCAGCTGGCTATACTATTAACCATTAGGGGTTTCTTGTAAGGAACAATGTACGTACTACTAGCGACAAAAGGCGATTCTAGGTTGCGTTGTACTCCAACGAGTACTGCTAGTGGTCGTGGGAGTGTATACCTCGTTTTGTGGGTTCGATCCCGGCCGAACGCACGACGGCCTTTTTTTTAAATAGTACTACTACACTTCGCTGCGAGCCAATATTTTACACGGGTAGTTTGAGTTTTAAGTCAAACGGACGTGCGGCCCCACAATCTGGGTGCACTGGACAGCCTAGCCACGTGAACGGGTTTTCCTTCCCAGCATCCCGTGGCTCGCGTGCTCGCCCTAGCCGCACCTCGCTTGCAGCTTCCAGCTAGTAGCATATTTAAACTAGCGCCTCCCAATTAAGCCCGAGGAGCCGGAAAAGCCTGGCGGGGCATTGGGAACTGTGCAATATGGCTCTGTACATAAAGTCTCTACTACTACTCTGTAGCTTGTGGCGTTGCACGCATGGACTTTACTCCATTATCGGCTCTACTATAAAAGAAATTCCTCTTGACGTGTTTTTTTTTAAACGGAGGCAAAAGCTTTTCTTCATCTCATTCATAAAGAAGGAACTACTAACAAAGTTCAACGAGATCCATTACACCTCCACAAATGGAAGCAAAAAGCCTAGTCTCGCTGTATCAAATAACTCAAATGTTCTGCCCCCGCAGTAACCGTCGCTGATAAACAGGCTGCTAGTGTGTGCGTGAGAGGAGCGGCTGAGTAGGCCAGCTACGTGAGAGGAGCGGCTGAATAGAGCACCGAGAGTACCCACTAGGCCACTACGCAGGTGTACTTCCCCTGCATTGATAGTACAGCGATGGTTCTAGAGAACAGTAGTACCCACCCTCCACTTCCAACTGTAGCTCCTTGGCCCTGAGATTCAAGAGTTCAAAACTGGTGCACTATACTAGACTAGACTAGAAGTATAGTACATCGCACTACTAGTTGAGAAAAGTAGTACTAGTACTGCTACATTACGAGTACGTACTCCTCCGTCACATAATGTAAGACGTTTTTTGACACTTGTTGAGGATATAGACCTTAGAGTCACCCGCCAGGAGGGGCCGGGTTACTCGTATGGTCATTGCCAGAAGCCCGGAGCCAAGCTTGAAGACGATGGGCCAGAGATGGGCTAAGACCCGGATATGGCTTAAGGCCCATAGTTACAATCATTATTATGGTAGAACTTGTAGTATAAGGCAAGTATAGTTGAGAGTCCGAGACGGACACTCTTATGAGCCGGCCGGGACTCTAAGGGCTGCTGGGTGTCAGCCTCCCTATATAAAGGGACGACCCGGCAGCGGTTTAGGGGCGACAACAACCTAATCGAGAGCCGGGCATAGCAGTTTAGCTCCCTGGTGATCGTAACCCTAATCAATACCACCTCAAACTGGACGTAGGCTTTTACCTTCACCGTAAGGGGCCGAACCAGTATAAACCTTTGTGTTCATTGTCCCGCATTAACCCCTTCAAGCTTCCTAGTTGCGATGGCTCCACGACTAAGTCCTAGCTCGAGGACATCTGCCGTGACAATTCCACGACAGTTGGCGGCTACCATTTGGGAAACCTGGCGCTTTAGGCCGGAGAGCTCGGCAGTCTTCTCAGAGAGAGCCTTCTCCGCCTGTTCCGCCTGGGTCACCAGTGCGGCCTTCTCTTCGGCCCAGGCTTTTCGCTCTGCATCAAATTCTGTCTTCAGTTTCTCTTGAGCAGCGATGCTGGATACAAACTTGGCGTTTGCCTTCCAGGTCTCCATCTCCTGCGTCTTCAGCCGGCTCTTGAGATCCGCAAGGTCCGCCTCTAGCTTCTTGCCAACAGCCTGTATAAATTTCCGGGTTATGACATGAGCAGTTACTATATAAGTCCCAAGCACTTTCCAAGCAAAGACACTTGGCACTTGGGGGCTAATGCATATTGAACGTATCTATCTACATACTACCGGCTCAATTGAGTAAGCCGGAACCTAAGTCTACAACATATTCAAATCATAAGTCGTCGACTTGGGGGCTAGCATGGCAAAGGTAACTATGCAGTAAGTAAGAAGATAGCAGAAGGATACCTCAGATTTTTGCTGGATCTGGTTTACCATGGCGACCTCGGCGTCCCGGCTCTTGTGTACTTGGCTGATGTAGCCAGAGACGAGCTCTCCAATGCTCAGGTTGCTGTAGTTGGAGAGGTCCAGATTCGCCCGGTGGGGCTGCAGCAACTCCCCCTTCGCGGAGCACTTGGCCAACACGGTCGGTCTCCCCGGCTCAACAAACTCTGTCCGGGTGATTACCACGTCCGGGTCGTCTGTAGGTGGAGCTGAGCCGGAGGCCTCCGGGTTAACCGAAGCTTCGGTCGTTGCCTTGGTAGTTGGGGCAGTGGCTTCAGGTGCTATGTCCATTGGAGTGGTAGCTTCGGGGGCGGAGGCAGCTGGTGGTTCTTGAACCGTCACATCCGGTTCAGGAAAATCCGGCACTCCGGCTGATCTGGTCTTCTTGGCTCTTTTGGTAAGTTTTGCCTGGGCACTGAAAGGACAGAAGTGTTAAGCACACAAAGAGTAAGTACAGACAAAAATAATGTATGCTGGTTGTCATTACCCGGGCGCAGTCTTGAAAGTCGGAAGACTCGACTGCATAGAGTCGCCCGAAGAAGGGGAGGTCTCCTGATAATTGGAGTCAGAAGAATTGAGTGGCTGACGGATAACACCCGCCAACAGATGAAAAGGGTACAGGTGAGAAAAAACCTCAGTTCGACGCTTCCTTGTTGCGTCGGGTAACCCGGCGGAGAGATCGGTGTCCTTGTTGGTCCGGGTGTGACGCCGGCTTTCATGAACCTGTCGCTTCAAAATAAATTGAGGGTCTTGGTAAGCTAAAGGATGTGAAAAGCTTACTTTCCGGGTTACCCTTCGGACTTTCAGCTGTGGCAAGGGCTCCGAGTCGGAGGAAAGTGACATTACCTCTTCAACCACCGGGTTACTGGCGCCGGTGTCATCCTGTCAATGAGCAAGTGTTGATAAGGCAAACAGCAATAAATAGCAAATACATCAAGAATTTAAAGGCTTAAGGGTTACCTCTGACTCGGAGCTATCGCTTAATTGCATCAGCTCCGAAGCAGTAGGCCTGCTTCCTTTTTTACGAGGGGCGGCTTTCTTGGCGGCTTTCTTCGCCTTCCTGGCCTTCTTGGCCGCCTCATGGTCATATTTGACCCGCCAGAACTTATCATCAGCCTGAACAATACAATGATGAATTCTCAAACGGTTCAGATGCAGGTTATATGCAGAAGAAGATAAAAAATTAAAGTCAGCGGCTTACCGCTGGGGCTGGGTTGGTCTTGCAGAAGGGGGCTAACCCGGTCCTTCCGCAGTCTGCCAGGCTCTCGTTTAAAAGAGCCTTGGTCATCTCCTCTGCAACGTCTTCTGGAAGATCATTGCGGCTGTGTCTCTGAGGGTCATCCTTTCGTCCGGTGTACTCACACATTAAGCCGGGGCGGCGACTCAATGGGATCACCCGCCATGAGATCCAGACCAGGACCAGGTCAATTCCGTTCAGACCATTGCCCAGGAGAGCTTTGATCTTGTTGATAGTTGGGAGCAGAGGCTTGCGCTCTGCTTGAGTCAGCTTGTCCGACAGTGGATGAGTCGGCTCCAGACGTGTTGGGCGAAAGCCGGGCAGCGGGCTTTCATCAGCCGGGGATGTGTCTTGGCAGTAGAACCAAGTCATGTTCCAGTCCTTGGGGTGGCTCGGCGGCTCTGCGTAAGGGAAAAGACAGTCCCTACGCCGCTGGATGGAGCTGCCACCTAACTCCAAACTTGGCCCGTTGGCGCACTCGTTCTGGCGGTTTAAGTAAAACAGCTCTCTGAAGAGCAGCAGACTAGGCTCTTCTCCAAGGTAAACCTCGCAGAAGACTTGGAAATTGCAGATGTTGGACACTGAGTTGGGTCCTATATCTTGGGGCCGTAAGTCGAAGAAGTTGAGCACGTCCCTAAAAAACTTTGAGCCGGGCGGTGCGAAGCCCCGGCTCATGTGATCCGCAAAAATCACTACCTCCCCATCCTTTGGCTGTGGCCTTTCTTCTGACGGGTCAGGGGCACGGTAGGACATGATGTCTTTCTTGGGCAGATATCCTGACTTAACAAAATCAACTAGGGTCTCGTTGGTCACGTTGGACCTCATCCAGTTGCAGGTAATGGGAGCTTTGGGAGGCATGGTGAAAGTTGGCAGTCTATGACAGAAAGGAAAAAATGTCCGGGTTAATTATAAGCCGGAAATCTACAGTTCAAAACTAAGGTGGCGGCTTATGAAGGGGACTAATGGTATATACTCAAGTACAGTGGGTTATTTAAGCCACAGGGGCGTTCAGAAGAAATTGATTATCTACGGCCTTACCACAGTAAGCCGAAGGATTCTACGAAGCATGGTTTCCTTTAAGCCGGAAGATTCTACGTCACGTGGTTTCTTTAAACCGGAATTGTAAGCCGCCAAGGTTCAATGGTCGCAGTTTTTACTAAGTGTGGTAAAACAGGTTTCACACATCGCAGTAAAACTTCTGGATCAAAATGGTCAGGTGAAATGAAAAATTTCTAGACCTAGAAACAGACGAGCGGATGTTCTTGAGCTCGAACGTAGCTTTCATGCAGTGGAAAGAGATCTACTGGCATTTGAAATGAGTCCTAAACAACTTCCGCACTAGTTCTATACAAGGCTAAAGATCAAACAAGGGCAGTGACTAGGAGAACTACCGAAGCATGTGGCAATGGCGATGAACACGAAGAACACGGACGAACCCTACGGTAGATCTATCCTACAGGACAAGCAAGACTTACCGGAGCTGGAGAGCCGCGGAGATTGTCACGTTTCTCTGGTCCGTTCAGGGTGATGCAGCGGCCTGAGCTGGTGACGACAAGGAGACCCGCGGCGGCGACGGCGGCGGAGCTCGAGCAGCACGGGACAATGAGAGGAGGAAGATGACAGAGAAGGGAGCGTGAGAAGAGCCCGTCGGGCCGGCCTATTTATAAGGCAAGGTCATAAGTGGGCGCGAGATTCAAGGAGACCCCGGCGTGGTTATCTCCCCACAAAACGCCTCGATTTTCGGGATGACAGTAAAGAGAAAGATCCGTTGCGGATCTGGTGGAGTAAAAAATGGACTTAATGGAGCATGACGTCACGGCGGATTATCCGGAGTCCAGAGGATGACGTCACGCCGGGTTATGGCCTTCACATGTATGGTAAGCCGGAGATTTTTCCTGTCAGAAGAGTTGAAGATTGACATGAGCCGGCTCAAATCAATCTGGGGCCTAATGTTGAGGATATAGACCTTAGAGTCACCCGCCAGGAGGGGCCGGGTTACTCGTATGGTCATTGCCAGAAGCCCAGAGCCAAGCTTGAAGACGATGGGCCAGAGATGGGCTAAGACCCGGATATGGCTTAAGGCCCGTAGTTACAATCATTATTATGGTAGAACTTGTAGTGTAAGGCAAGTATAGTTGAAAGTCCGAGCCGGACACTCTTATGAGCCGGCCGGGACTCTAAGGGCTGCTGGGTGTCAGCCTCCCTATATAAAGGGACGACCCGGCAGCGGTTTAGGGGCGACAACAACCTCATCGAGAGCCGTGCATAGCAGTTTAGCTCCCTGGTGATCGTAACCCTAATCAATACCACCTCAAACTGGACGTAGGCTTTTACCTTCACCGTAAGGGGCCGAACCAGTATAAACCTTCGTGTTCCTTGTCCTGCATTAACCCCTTCAAGCTTCCTAGTTGCGATGGCTCCACGACTAAGTCCTAGCTCGAGGACATCTTCCGTGACAATTCCACGACAACACTAGTTGGCGTGTACAAAAAATGGCAAAAACATACCCAAAATTTCTTAATCCACGCCAAAAACTACTACCTAGTGCCAAAAATTTCTTACTAGTGCTATTATTTACAGTATAATGCAATCCCATAACGTTCCATAATGCTAGTACTAGTAGTAAATAATAGCCTCACCCCTTCGCTGAGGAACGATCTACAGTTGGAAGGGACGAGGCCCTGCGGTTACTATGCTCTTATCCCCTCCTCGCCAGTTCCCCTCCCCCCGAAGAGAAGGCAGTTCGTTGCTGCACCCATGGATTCACCAGGCGGTTCTCCTCCTCGTCGGGGCTGGGAGACCTTGGACGATGATCCTCTGGGAGAAATCGCACGCCGCTCCGACGTCCTCACCACCGCAAGACTCGGTGCTTCCTGCACCAACTTTTTCAAGACGCTGCTTAAACATGCTTGGGAAAAGGCCATGCTTGTTGGTCTTCCATGCGTCCTCGAGGAGAAGGTTCTTCTATGGGACAATCGTTCGAACAGTCCACCGCTCCCTGGCCATGGTTGCACGTTGACTCCGCTAGAGTTGCCGACGTTGAGAGGTAGTCGGATTTTTTCCGATGAGCAGGTCAGTAATGGAGTTTGATCATGTAGTACTTAGTTATTCCATTTCCATCCCGTAATTTCTCCGCCACCCACCGTCTTATATATAGGTCTGGGTCGGTGCCAACGAAGATTGGCTTGCATACCTCCGGCCGGATACCACCATCATTTTGCACAACATCCACAGCAGTGCGGCCGTTCCGGTAGACCCCTTCTCCACCATTGGGATTGGCCTTCCGGACTGGCTGGGCTTGAATACGTATGATGATGCCTACATGAGATTGAAAAAGATAGCAATTGCGGACCCGCCGACAAAGCGACGCGGATACGACGATTACTATCTCATCGCGGTGTTCGACATAAGGATTGCCATCAATGCAAGAGGCAGTAACGACAAAGGCTGGCGCATGTTGGCGGCGGCAGATTTGTACCCCTACACGTTCGAAGACGCCGTGCGCCATCTAGGCCGCATCTTCGCGGTGACAAGCCAGGGGACTTGTTTCATCTGGTTGCCATCCTACGGTATGGGAGATTACAAACGGAATGCACAAACCATCATTTGCATCCCTAACGGTACTCCATTATTTTGCAGGGACCAGTCATCCCCCAATCAAAATAAGATCGCCGATCCTGGATGTGCATTTGCATCCGCGATTCAATCTAACCTGGAACCTTGTAGCTGACTTTGGCATATTGGGATCAACTATCTTAGCAGTCGTTACCCATGGTACCACTGATGTACAACATGGTCACACAATCTACCACGATCGGACCGTCACCATCTACCCAGGTATTCCATTTTTTAACCCTCTCGCATTCTCTTTCATTGTTGTACTAGTAGTATACTTTGTAGTACTAGTAGGAGTACTTTTTACCTTGGAGGACGCGTATAGCTAGCTAGGCCCTTGAAGACTTGAACCCACTAGCTGCCACCATTTTTGTTTTTCCATGTCTTACTATCTCATCCATGTAGCCAAGAGTGGCTATATATAATAAGCCGGTTATTTTACTTCCTCTATACTGGAGTAGTACTATTGGTTGCACAGTATTACTGGCCACCATATTTGAGCACAACATTATTATGCATGGACCTTGACTATGTACGTCACTATGTGTCCAGATCTGGGATGCCGCGTGTACCAGATGAACGGCGCCGAGTTCGACCCCCGTGATGCTACGTGGGTGCCGAGGAACACTCTTGGAGAGTACTCGCTTTTCATCGGGGACAGCTACCCCATTGTGAAGTGGATGCCACCTTCCGTGCACGACACGGAAGGCCTACCGTTCATGAAGCATGGTTGTGTCATCAGTGCGCACCGCCGGATGAACGTCATGCTGGGACACGCTATCCCTGATTTATGCCGCTTCAGCTTGGATGAGTCTCCATCATGTGGAACCGGACTAGAAAGCTGCGACAATGATTCCGGTTGCCCACCGCTATGGATCCTGCCATCCATGAAGAACACCTGGGACTGGAACCTGGAGGAGGACATGTAGCCCATCTATAACGTGTAAGTGGAGTACGGTAATTGTGAACGGTAGCACTGTGAATATATGTAGACTAGTCGTGCACAAATTTATCACATGAATTGGAGATGAACTTGTGTGGCATACTGGCATTTGTCCTTTATAATTTATTACTAGTAAATGTGTTATGTGTACGTGCAACTTGTGTGGTTGTTGCACGGGCTCCAACACGCTCTTTGAGAAAAAAAGGTGGCACAACTTTGGATATACGTGACGTGGCGGCATCATACAGTAGCATCGTTCGCTATAGTTGTAGTACACTCCTACTAGGATGACAACTCCTATGAAACCTTGCACTTGGCTATTTGCCTCTTCGGGAGGTTCAACAGTTCGTACTCGTGTGAACCTTGCACTTGGCTCTTCGCCTCTTCGGAAGGTCTAACAATGATGATACTACAGTACAATATGCTTCTGGCAATCTGACACCGATTGAACTACTGCACGTCCACCGCGAGGGCAAGGGCGAGGATGAGGGAGAGGGAGAGGGAGAGGGCGCTGTAGTCAAAACCCTCTCCTCGTCCTGCGAACCACCGTGCGCGTGGGCGAGGGAGAGGCGTAGTAAGCAAGCTTCTCCTCGTTCGGCGAGTTGACGGGACACATCAAAGCAGTACTAGTACTAGTAGTAGTAGTCCATACTGCGTCCTTTCCGATTAATATGGCTTAACTTGAAATGAGAAAAATACACTGGCGGTCAACGTATGTAACAATACGCTCTTTACGGTCACTACATATAGTTTTGCGGCGATTATACGATCACTAGCTCATCGTAGAGCACCGTATTGCACCCTACTGACCGGCCACATAGTCGACGTGGCACTTTGTTGACTGGTTAAATTGTCACCTGGTTTCTGGGTCCCACCTGTCAGTTGGCAGAGCAAAGAAATCAGTTAAACAAAACTTTACGCAGGCGCGATACGAGTCCAACCCTTGTGCGCGAACCGCCCTGGCTGTGTATGTGAATGCATGCACGTGTCCTCCCTCGGTCTTCCAACAAAGAGTGTACATCGGCTATAAAACAAAGAGTGTAGTACATGATGTACATCTACACTTCCAATGCATTTAGCCTTTAATATAAATCGATATTGATTGACTAATGCACCAACTTGTGCTGTAGGTATAGGCTACATGTCTATCCTTAATTACAGCATGCAACGGCCTTCATTTAATCTTCTTATCTCAATGGTCGCATGCACACATAATTCTACTACTTTTGGGCGTCAATTATGCCCTGGTCAATGTGTAAATCTCTAAATGTACAGTCTTTCACGGACGTAGGGAGTAGGTTGAGCACTTGAGCGTGAGCGTGTGCGTTGCGTCGTGTGCTGTGTGCCGCATGGGTGCGTGAGTGTTGCGTGCGTCCATGTGTATGTGTGAGTGTTGCATGTTGCATGCATGCAAGCATGCATGGGGCTTACTCCCTCCCATTGACATGTTCATATTTCAAGCTTCCTTTGTTCCCTCCATATGGTGATACTCCCTCTGTTCCCAAATAGTACGGAGTAAAAGCCTCCCTCTGTTCCCAAATACGGAGTATTTGTCTTTCTACAGATTTCAACAAGTGACTAGGTACGGAGCAAAATGGGTGAAGTGAGCGTAGAGGCATAGGGATACTGTAGAAAGGAAGTCCTCGCGATCCATTATTCCCCATCTCGGTCAGAGAGAACTATTCAACTAGTCTTCGCAGTGAAGTGACAATATACGCTGCAGCTGATGGGACACGTAATTAATAAGTTGAACCAGCATGTTGGTGTTACTAAATCAGCCTTACCCAGTACTGCCATCATGTTTGCCAGTAGAGCACGCTTCCGCAAATACGCCTACGCACCTCTGTCCTCCATTAACTGACATATGGGCCCTGTTGTGGTAGACCCACATGTCACCGGTGTAACTATTTACACTCCGAAGGACGGTATATCCTGGTAGTAGTACTAGTAGAATTGAGATTGAATGCACTTTCTTCCCCGTCTTCCACTCTTCTTCCTCCTCTCTTCTTCTTCCTCATCTCTTCCCCATCGTCGGCCGCACACCATTTACCCCCGCTCACTGCTCGCCCGCCCGCGCCATCTTCCTTGGTAGCTCGCGCGTACCATATCCCCCCGCTCACTGCTCGGCCACACGAGGAGAAGCTTCTTCGCTCGTCCACCCGAATCCACTTCCCCGCTGGCTCGCAGGCACCGAAAACCCCAATGGCAGAACCGACTGACACGCAGAGCCGCGACTGGAATTCCCTCCCCGATGTTCTCTTGGAGCAGATCTGTAGTCGTATGGACCTACTCAGCACCGTCCATCTGGCCGCATGCTCGGTGTCTTTGTACCGTCTACTCGTCTGCAACCGGCCGGCTCTTTTCAAGACACCCTGCTTGCTGATGCCCGATCCTCGCAGGTGGCCCAGACACCGACTTGACGATCCTACGGAGGTTGTCGTGGTTCCCCTCGACATGCTACCACTACCCGTCCACCTGTCCTTCATGCGCAGCCACTACTGGGCGGGCATGAAGACCAACTGGATCGTCCTCATCCACCACACCGGTAGTCCGTGGCGTCTCGTGGATATCTACACCCAGCGAGAGATCACCCTTCCATCATTGGATACCGCCGCCATCGAGCCTCGCGGCCCGCCGGACACTCCTGCCTACTACGCACGAGACGCGTCAAGCTTTTGGCTCGACCTCTGTTTGCAGAAAGTTGTAATCTGCGAAGTGCCCACACCATCAGAAGACTACATGGATTACAAGCTCATTGCCTTGTTCAACATGGGATTAGTCTATCTGGAATCCGGTCGCCATACATGGTTATGGCTCATCATCAATCCTGTTGAGGCAACATTTCTGTCTGATGCTATAGGGCACGATGGCATCGTTTACGCGGTCGACGCACAGATTGGCTGCCTATACTGGTGGAATCTATCGTCGTGTAATTGTTCTATCTCATCTCATCTTTACCTTATGAATACAACTGCCTGTTCATTTGTTACAAATTTAGAATGCATATCATGTCTATAACCACATCATTGCTATATGTTCCTCTCATTTCCTAGATTTTTATGACCACACATGTTATTGTTAGAGTTGATATGGGAACAATTGGCATCTAATGATTGTTAGAATACATATTATGAGCATAACATCATGATTGCTATATGTTACTCTCGTTTACAAGATTTTTATAACAACGCATGTTATTGCTTAGAGTTGATATGAGAACAGTTGTTACATGATGTTTGAACCATGACATATTGCTAGAATATGAAAGCCATTGGCTTATTTTTTAACTTGGGGTATGATTATGACCACGACATTGCAATTCTCTGTCTATGATATGTGTCACTGTTATAATAATCTTAATTCCACACATACTCTGAACATGATTGTTTATTTTTGTCCTTTTGGTCTCCAATTTGAATTGTTGCAGCAGACGCAAATGCGCTGGCCTTCATGATTCCAGGACCTGGAATCATACCAGCCGATGGGTGGTGGTTTATCGCTCGTTCAGCTGACGGCGGTCATTTGATGCTCATTCGCATGTACCAAATTGACCAAACCATTACATCAAACCACATGCAGTACAATGCGTGGGGCATTCGTGACATTGATGGCTATGGCTGCTTCGTGTTCAAGAAAGATCCCAGCTCCGTTGGGCCAGGCGTATTCAACTGGAGGCGGGTTTACAGCCTCGGCAACCACTCCTTGTTCCTCGGGCTCAATTATCCGATCATCCAACCAATCATCGATCATATCACCGGCGATGATTACTGTGCTATGCAACTTCCATTCGCGAGGGGGGGGCTATGTTTACACATCATACCATGGGTTTCATGAATCACCATATCCAGAGATTCGTCGACACAGCTTGTTGCCAGATAATCTTCAGTGTGTGAAAGGCATCAAGCTTCCATGCGATGGATGGCTTTTGCAAACCCGACATGCGGCGATGTGGTTCATGCCAACAGCAAATATGCACAACTTGATTCGTGCTGATATCTAGACTGAGACATGTATTCTGCTGCTGTAGCACGACCCTCTTTTGTTGGATATTATGTACTGTTGTTAGTTTGAAGCACTCCTCTGGTTTGAAGGATAGATACCTTCCTGGGATCAAGTGCATCCTAACTCACTTGCGTAGGATGTACTGATAATGATGATGGAGATGCTGTGCAGAAGCCATATATATATATATATATATATATATATATATAGATCAGTTAGGCTTCAAGTGCGTACTTGTTAGTTAAACCTATGTAAAAATTGTGACACTAAATACGACTAGTAAGTAGTACAGTAGCAGTACTAGTATACGTCGGTCAAATTATTCATCATGTCCACACATTGAATTGACGTGACAACACGCTGCGCGTGAGGTGACACAAGAATCCCGGTGGCGTGTTCGGGTATTCTGGACTTCAGATTTGGAGTACCACTTATCTGTCGAAATCTTTCATCATTCACTTAAAACAGTCGATTGATCATACATTGAGTACCATATAACTGGAATTACCGATGCAAGTCGAAGAAGGATTGGCCGGTGCTGCCGGCTGGCGTCAAGGATCCCCGGATCAAGAGCTGATCGAGAACCTTGAGGCCAAAGTGAGTGCTGCCAGCGCGAGATTTCAGTCTCTCATCGATTTGTTCATACCAACCATCGACAGTGAGCACGACATATGCTACACCCAACCTGAGAAACTTCCAGGTAAGACACCGATCGGCCGTCTACTTGCACAAACATATTCCTTTGTTTAAAGCTCTATTTTTCTTTTTAGACGCAGACCTGGTGAAGCAATTACAATTTGACAGTTAATAAAAAGTGAAACAAGTGACTGCAACATGCCAAAGATGTTATGAAAATGCCAACTAGGTACACTAAAACCTGTATTCCACAATACTGCAGGTATCCCACTGAGTAGCCTAAGGAAGCATTTCTTCCTGTGCAATTCCAAGGCGTTCAAAAGGGGCACGTGGACGCGTCGCAAGATACAGTCGGAGTGCGGCATGCACGCGACGTGGCACAAGACCGGCAATACCTTGCCGGTTATGGTCAACGGCCGGCAAGACGGGCAGCAAAAAAGGTTCTGGTGCTGCACACCAACAAGAACTTCGACCAACAGAGGACCAACTGGGTGATGCACCAGTACCACCTCGGGGACCTGGAGCAAGAGAAGGAGCAGGAGCTGGTCCTCTACAAGATTTTCTACCAGACGAACACTAGGGCCAGGAGTAAAAAGATTATAAGTTAGTTTGGTATTGGTAGTTGTACTACCTTGTCGTCCGCAAGTTGGTATTGTTGTTAACGATCTTTTGGTATGAACTTGCATTTGCTTCCAACCATCATGCCGAGGGTCGACGTGGATATAAAGCTAAATCATTTCTTTTGAAACGAATTTTCAGGCACCTGATTTTTATTTGATGGGTAGCATAAGCACCCGCCGTTCGAATTCCCAGTTCTCCAATTTTTTTGAAACAAGTGCATGCACTTATTATCATGATAAAAAAACAATATCCGTGCTGCATCCCAGTTATCAGTATGTACTTGCATAATTCTCTCGTTTATTGAGCATGTATATTGTTTTTTCAGGTCGAGCATGTTTCAACTGGGCTGTAGACTGCCCAGGGTTGGTTTTGTTTTTAACAGGCCCAGCCCATGACGACAACAGGGCACAAAGATCCAGCAGGTATCTACTAGCCTCTGGCCCACCAGTGTTAGTTATATTTTGTCTTACAACATCCGCAGGCAGTTTTTTTACTGAATCAAACACACAGCCCAGTTCTATTTTCCTCTTGAAACACATGTCCTACATGCGTTTTCTAATCTCTACCTATAGTTTTACTAGTTCATATACACGTATCATTATATTGAAAACACATAAAATTCCCTTTTCATATTTACATCCTTATTTTTGTTGTTTTTTCCCACCCAGCGCTGATATTTTACCACTGGTTTTCCCTTAAACCAACTCAATTGTCCCACGTCTTATTTGCTTATAAAAACAAAACAATTTTTTTGGCAAATAATAAGTTCTTAAAAAATGTTTATCTTTTCGGGATTACAACAGTTCGGACTCCACCGAAATATGCGAAATAAGGTTGAACTTTTTGACCGTGGTCCTGGGCAGAAAATGGGCTATAATAAATTACTTAAGAATTAGCAAATGGGTTGCAAATTATAAAAAATAGCAAATGGGATTTATGTTGTCTGCCACAGATTTGGAGGCTGACTTGTGGGCCTACTAAGTGCATGCGTACACAAGGTTTCTCAAAAAAGAAACTTAGTCAACAATCGACTCTACCAGCGTCAGAACGTTAGATGTCAATCTAACGGCAATCGTGCTTCTTCAGTCTCTGATCTTCCTACCCCAGCCGCCCAAACCAGCGCCGTCGGAACCGCCTGCTCCCGCCTCCCGTGGCCGGCAGTGCTGCCGGGAAGGCCTCACGGCCCCATCATACTCGCATCCCTGGCCTGTCTATCCCTCTACTCACCCACACCTCCTGTTATTTTCCGGCGACGGCAGCCGAACCAGTCAACCCTCGTACTCTCCACCGCGTGGGCAGCCACTGTCGTGTCTTCCCCGGCTCCATGTCGTTCCCTTCATAGGCCTCGCCGTCGTCCACCGCCCTGGTGCTCTCGGCGCGGTGTGGTCAACGATGTCCATCCAACGGCCGTAGTGCTTCTTCAACCTCTGGTCTTCTTGCCCCAGCCGCCCAAAGCAGCGCCGGTCGTGCCGCATGCTCCTGCCTCCCGTGGCCGGCTGTGCTGCCGCGGAGGCCTCACCGTCCCCATACTACTCCCACCGCTGGCCAGGCCATCCCTCCACTCACCCACTCCCCTTGTTATTCTGCGGCGACGGCAGCCTCACACCGCAGCCGAACCAGTGAACCCTCGTACTCCTCTCCGCGTGGGCATCCACTGCCGCGTCTTCTCCGGGTCCGCATTGTCCCCTTTCTAGGCCTCGCCGTCGTCCACCGCCGTGGTGCTCTCGGCACGGCGTGGTCAATGTGGTCAACGACCGACTTCCATCGGAAGAGTACTGTACGTGGAGAGGCTGACAGCTGGGTCCACGGCAGCCGCAAGGAAGTGCCTCCTTATTACGCGCAAAATAATTATTCCTCCACCTGACAGCAGGGACCCACCGGACGGGCCACCAGTATTTCGCGGAAAAAACGTTTCCCCCCTGACTGCTGGGACCCACCGGACGGGCCACCGTATTTCGTGAAAAAAACGTTTGCCCCTGACTGCTGGGACCCACTGGACGGACCACCGTATTTCGCGAAAAAACGTTCCCTCCGCTGTCAGCTCGGACCCCACCGGAAGTGCCTCCTTCGCACAGAAAAATGAATACTCCCCCTACTAGCTGGGACCCACCATGGTGGGAGGCTGACTTGTGGGCCTACTAAGTTGACGGGGACGGAGGGCTTTGTCAACTTAGTCAATATGAACGATTCTAGCTCCAGTGACCGTACGATGTCCATCCAACGGTCGTAGTGCTTCTTCAACCTCTGGTCTTCTTGCTCCACCCGCCCAAAGCAGCGCCAGTCGTGCCGCATGCTCCTGCCTCCCGTGTCCGGCTGTCCTGCCGCGGAGGCCTCACCGCCCCCTACTATTCCCACCGCTGGCCAGGCCCTGCGGCGACGGGGGCCTCACACCGTAGCCGAACCAGTGAACCCTCGTACTCCTCTCCGCGTGGGCTTCCACTGGCGCGTCTTCCCCGGCTCCGCGTCGTCCCCCTCCTAGGCCTCGCTGTCGTCCATCGCCGTGGTGCTCTCCGCGCGGCGTGGTCAACTTGGTCAAGGAATGACTTCCATCGGAAGAGTACTGTACGTGGAGAGGCTGACAGCTGGGTCCACGGCCACAGCCCAGTTTTTTTGTGATTTGCCACGTAAGTCGCTTTGTCAGGCCTGTTGGGCTGCAAATCTTTCAAGACGAGGAGAGATTTCATTCGGCTGGCCGAGAAAATGGCCCATCAGTAATGAGAAATGGGTTGTACATTTTTAAAACACATCAAACCGGCAATTAGTTTCAAATATCTTTTTTTTCATTTCGAGATTTTAAATTACATTAATTTTTATGCGTGGAGAATTTGTTGGATTTTATATTGATATACATTTATTTTTAAAACCAGTTTGAATGTGAGTCGAAATTTCGGGATTAAAAACAGTTCGGACCGCACCGAAATATGCAAAATTTCGTATAATTTTTTAACCGTGGCCACAATATGGGCTGTAATGCTAACAAAAAGAATATGGGCTCCAAAAAAAACCTTAATAATTAGCTAATGGGCTGTAAATTATTAGAAATAATGGCAGATGGGCTGTATGCTGTTTTCCACAGATTTGAGGCTTTCCTAAAAAAAGGTTGACGCACAAGCAGTGACTGTTGGATGGCCATCCAACGGCCGTCGTGCTTCTTCAATCTCTGCTCTTCCTGCTCCAGCCGCTCAAACAAGCGCCGGCGGGACTGCCTGCTCCCTCCTCCCCGCGGCCGGCTCTGCTGCCGCGCAGGCCTCACCGCCCCACCGTACTCCCATCGCTGGCCTAGCCATCCCTCTACTCACCCACACCTGCTGTTATTCTCCGGCGACGGTAGACGAACCAGTAAACCCTCGTACAGTCGTACTCCCCTCCGCGTGGGAAACAATTGCCGAGTCTTCCCTACCTCCGTGTCGTTCCCTTCCTAGGCCTCGCTGTCGTCCACCGCCCTGGTGCTCTGGGCGTGGCATGGTCAACGTGGTCAACGACCGACATGCATCTGAAGTGGACTGTACATGGAGAGGCCGACAGCTGGGTCCACGGCCGCACGCAAGGAAATGCCTCCTTATTACGCGCAAAATAATGATTCATCCACCTGACATCAGGGACCCACCGAAAGGGCCTCTGTATTTCGTGAAAAAATGTTACCGCCGCTGACAGCTCGGACCCACCAGCTATATCTTCGCACGCAAGGAAGTGCCTCCTTATTACGCACAAAAAAATGAATACTCCCCCTGTTAGCTGGGACCCAGTATAGTGGCAAGCTGACTTGTGCGCCTACTAAGTTGACGGGGACGGAGGGCTTTGTCAACTTAGTCAATACGATTCTAGCTCCAGTGACCGTACGATGTCCATCCAACGGCCGTAGTGCTTCTTCAACCTCTGGTCTTCTTGCTCCAGCCGCCCAAACCAGCGCCGGTCGTGCCTCGTGCTCCTGCCTCCCGTTGCCGGCTGCGATGCGGCGGAGGCCTCACCGCCCCCTACTACTCCCACCGCTGGCCAGGCCATCCCTCTACTCACCCACACCCCCTGTTATTCTACGGCGACGGCAGCCTCACACCGCAGCGAACCAGTGAACCCTCGTACTCCTCTACGCGTGGGCATCCACTGTCGCGTCTTCCCCGGCTCCGCGTCATCCCCTTCCTAGGCCTCGCCGTCATCCACCGCCCTGGTGCTCTCGGCACGGCGTGGTCAACGTGGTAAAGGAACGGCTTCCATCAGACGTGGACTGTACGTGGAGAGGCTGACAGCTGGGTCCACGACCGCAGCAAGGAAGTGCCTCCTTATTACGTGCAAAATAATTATTCCTCCACCTGACAGCGGGGACCCACCGGACGGGCCACCGTATTTCGTGAAAAAAACGTTTCCCCCTGACTGCTGGGACCCACCAGCTACACCTTCGCACGCAAGGAAGTGCGTCCGGGCAAAAAAACGATTCACCCCCCTGACTGCTGGGACCCACCAGCTACATCTTCGCACGCAAGGAAGTGCCTGACAGTCGGGACCCACCTGGTCGAAGCGTACGTAGCGTTGTCATTCTGGTCGCGAATGTGTACGTACATATATACTGGTGGATGTAGAGGCGCGCACGTGGCGTAGTAGAGGCGCGTACGTGTCGTAGTAGAGGCGCGCACGTAGCATGTACACGTACGTACAACGGCCAGGGTGCAAGAAAGAAAATACGGCCACGTATGTGTACATACGGGCGGGGTCTCGAACGCCTACTCGCACATATGTACGGCCAGGGCTCGTGTACATGGCTGGGTCGGAACGGAGAAACAGCATTGTCGTCGTGTTCATGGGGAGGCAACGGAATGCGTCGTGTTCATGGGGAGGCAACGGAATGCGTCGTGTTCATCGGGAGGCAACGGAACGCGTGGGAGCCAACCAGCTGGGTCGGAACGGAATGCGTGGTCATGTTCATCGGGAGGGCTTGGACGGAACAGGCGATGGAAACGAGGCCTGGCGTACCGCAGAACGGAGGAAACGGACCTCCTACGGTCGAAACGGGGGTCTTGTTGATCGGGAGGGGTGTGGCGTACCGCAAAATGGAGGAAACGGACCTCCTACGGTCGAAACGGGGTCCTGTTGATCGGGAAGGGTGTGGCGTACCGCAAAACGGACGAAACGGACCTTCTACGGTCGAAACGGGGGTCCTGTTCATCGGGAGGGGTGTGGCGTACCGCAAAATGGGACTCCACAGGCTACTGTTCATCTCCACCGTCGACCTCCTCCAGCCTCCACGGGCTCCTGTTCATCCAGCATCCACCGCGCGCTACTTCACCGGCTACTGTTCAACCACCCCACCACCGTCTAGTGTTCATCCAACCCTCCACACCATGGGGGTCCTGTTCAACCACCCCTCCACGGGCACCCCTCCATCGTCTACTGTTCATCCAGCCCTCCACACCACGGGGTCCTATTCAACCACCCCTCCACGGGCACCCCTCCACCGTCTACTGTTCATCTAGCCCTCCAGCACACCACGGGGTCCTGTTCATCCAGAGGCAATGCCAGCGCTCACTGTTCATCCAAACCCCACCGCAACGCTCACTGTTCATCCCAGAGGCAGCATCGATCGACTTCAGTTAGCAGCAGTAGTGAAGGAATCGCTCGATCGGGTTCAGTTAACAGCCATCGATTGATTGCTCAGGTTCAGTAACGCGTAGCCTGCAGTGCAATCGCTCGGGTTCAGTTAGAGCCCAACGCCTCGCTTGGGTTCAGTTAGAGCCAACGCCTCACACACACGCGCATCGCTCGGCTCCCGACCTCCCACCGTAACTGGGAACTCCCCGAAATTTTCCTCGCCCTCGCTTCTACCACGGTTTTTTTCGTCATGGACGGCCCAAAGAATGTCATCCAGCTGCGTCTCCGGCCCGCCCAGGATGAAAAGCCCATTTTCTGTCATGATTTTTTGTCATAGAAGTAGGAGCCCACCACATCTATGATGACACCGGGTTTTGTCACAATTATCGTCATAGAAGTGTCATATGTATGACAGAAAAAATTTCGTTCGGCCCAAAATGTCACGGATGTGTCTTTTTTTGTAGTGCCAGTAAGGGCCTTCTCACTTTGGTGACAGCTTGTTTGTACCCTTGGCGGACTGAACACGCCTAAGGACAAAGTCACCTTCCTCAAAACACCGGGCATGAATCTTGCAGCTATGATAGTGACGCAGGGCTTGGTGGTAGCATGCAGCACGCGTAGCAGCCTGGAGACGATTCTCCTCGAGTAGCACAGCGTCGCCACGTGGGTACTGATCTTGCGCTACTTCATTGTAGGAAATCATTCGAGGGGACCCGTAAATGAGTTCTTTGGGGATAACTGCTTCTGCCCCGTAGACCAGGGAGAAGGGAGTCTGCCCGGTAGCTTGGTTAGGTGTTGTTCTGAGGGACCAGAGAACTATCGGCAACTCCTCGATCCACCGCCTGCCGTGCTTCTGTAGCGTATCAAAAGTTCTTGTCTTGAGTCCACGAAGCACTTCAGTGTTCGCCCTCTCAGCTTGTCCATTGCTCCGGGGGTGTGCCACAGAAGCGAATGAGATCTTGCATCCGAGGGTATGAACATATTGCATGAAGGCATGGCTCGTGAACTGGGTCCCGTTGTCAGTGATGATCCTTGCCGGAACTCCGAAACGACACACCAATTCTTTCAAAAACTCGATAGCTGACCGAGCAGTCACCTTTCTCACGGCAGTCACTTCCGGTCACTTTGTAAACTCGTCGTTGGTGACGAACAAGAATTCAAAGCCCCCGATTGCTCGGGGAAGGGGCCGAGGATATCGAGCCCCAGACCGAAAATGGCCATGATAGAGGGGTTGTCTGAAGGGCTTGGGCAGGCAGGTGTGTTCTCTTGGAATGGAACTGGCAGCTTCACATGTCGTGACGAGCTCAGATGCATCTTGGAGGGCTGTGGGACAATAGAATCCTTGTCGGAATGCTTTCCCAACTAATGCCCTTGTTCCAATGTGTGAGCCGCACATTCCTCTGTGTATCTCAGCCAGCAGGTCCTTTCCATCCTCCCAGCAAACACACTTCAATTTCACACCATTGGGCCTCCTTCTATACAGAGTATCATCGACAAACTGATACATACTGGCCCTCTGGGTTACTTTCTCAGCTTCATCTTGGTCGCCGGGAAGTTCTCCGGTTTGGAGGAAGCGGACAATGTGCCTTGCCCAAGTTGGAGCCTGGGGCTCGGCAACGAGAACTAGCGGCACCTCCTCTGCTGCGGGAGCACCAGCCTCGTTCGCGAGGTCCATAGGCCCGGCTAGAGGGGGTGGTCTGGCAGGCTGTGAGGAGTTGTTTTCGGCAGGGTCTCTGCCGGGAGCGGACGGCTCGACCGGGAGAGGCTTACCGTAGTCCAACTTTCTCCTTTTCCGGGCCATTGTGGCTGGTGATACGGAGGGATGAGAGAGATGGAGAACAAAAGTTCCTGGTTCCACAGGAAGCTTCTGCGCAGCACACTTAGATAGGTGATCAGCTATGTTGTTTTCCGCACGGGGTACGTGCTCTGTTTGCAACTCATCAAAGTGCTCCTCCAGTCTCCTCACTTCCTCGATGTATGCTTCCATCAATGGGCTTTCATAATCCTTGTTGACTTATCTCATCACAAGTTGTGAATCTCCTCGAATGATCAACTTCTTAATTCCCAATTCTGCTGCAATCCTGAGCCCGGCAAGGAGCCCTTCATCCTCAGCTGTATTGTTGGTGGCTTCTTCTCGGGCAAACTGCATTTGGACGACGTACATCAAGTGCTCCCCGGAGGGGGCAACAAGAAGCACGCCTGCACCCGCACCTTGTAGGGAAAAAGCACCATCAAAATACATAATCCATTCTTGGGATGATTCCTTGCCGGGGAGAGCTGTTTCTGTCACTTCCTCATCAGGGGTTGGCGTCCATTCTGCAATAAACTCTGCCAGTGCCCTGCTCTGAATAGTTGATGTGCTCTCAAACTTCAAACGAAAGCTGGATAACTCCCAAGCCTGCTCCACTATTCTGCCGGTGGCCTCAGGGTTTTGAAGTATCCTTTGCAACGGGAAACGAGTGACAACCGTGATCTCATGGGCTTGGAAGTAGTGGCGCAGTTTCCTTGAGGCCATGATAAGGCCAAAGATTAAATTTTGCACGCCAGAGTACCTCGATCTAGCCAGTTGTAATAAGGAACTAACGAAGTACATTGGGCGCTGCACCACTTTCTTCCTTGCCGCGTCCTTGGGGTTGCTCTCGTTGCCGTGCTCATTGCCGTTCTGATCCTTTTCTGACTCTGCCGCGATCTGACCACTTTCTGCCTCACCCACTTCTTGTTGTGCTACCAAGGCCGCACTGACCACTTGGTTGGTTGCCTCCAAGTAAAACAACAATGGCTCTTGGGGTTTGGGTGCAACCAAGGTAGGCACAGACGATAGGTAGGCCTTCAATTCCTGCAGAGCTGCATCTGCTTCCGGGGTCCACTTCATAGGTCCTGCTTTTTCAAAATTTTAAAGAACGGCAAGGCGCGCTTGGCAGACTTGGAAATGAATCTACTTAGCGCGGCAACGCATCCCATCAAGCGCCTTACATCCTTTACTTTCCTTGGTGCTTGGATCTGCTCAATGGACTTGATCTTGTCGGGGTTGGCTTCAATCCCCCGATGGGACACGAAGAATCCAAGTAGCTTGTCGGAGGGAACACCGAATACACACTTGTCCGAATTAAGCTTCAGGTTGATCTTGCGCAAATTAGCAAATGTCTCTTCCAAATCCTGGATAAGGGTGGTCTTATGCTTGGTTTTGACCACGATGTCATCCATACAGGCTTCTATATTTCTATGCAATTGTGGCCCAAAACCAATCTGGTCGTCTGCTCTTTGCAAAAGTGGACCCGGCACTCTTTAATCCGAAAGGCATGCGGACAAAAGCAGTACGTACCACACACAGTGATGAACAATGTCTTCTCCTCATCTTCCTTGGACATCGAGATCTGGTGATATCCGGAGTATGCATCCAGAAAGGAGAGCAGATCGCATCCAGAAGTGGAATCCATGATCTGGTCGATGCGCGGCAAGGGAAATGTGTCCTTCGGGCAAGCCTTGTTGAGATCTGTGAAATCAATGCAAGGCCTCCATTTCCTATTCGCCTTCCGGACCACCACCGGGTTTTCCAACCATGTAGGATGCAGTACTCCTCTGACTAAACCAGCTGCCTCTAGTTTCTTGATTTCCTCGGCAATGAACTGCTGCCGCTCCAAGGCCTGGTTCTGGACTTTCTGCTTGACAGGTCGGGCATGTGTGCAGACATCAAGGTGGTGCTCAATTACCTCCCTGGGAACACCAGGGATATCAGATGGTTGCCAGACTAACACATCGATATTCGCCCGCAGGAAGGCAACGAGCGCGCTTTCCTATTTGTCATCAAGGGTGAAGCTGATAGTGAAAGTACAATCAACGCCAGCCAGCCCTGCCGGGACCTTCTTCACTTGGGGTGCAACAACCTTGGATCTCTTGCTGTTGGAACACTCCGACACGTTGTCAACGGGTGCCGTGCACTCGGAGGGGGCACGCTTGCCGGAATCCTTGCCGGAGGTCCTACAATCCCTCTTCTTTCCTTTGCTTTCCTTGCCGGGCCTGCCGCTGCCGCAGCCTCTGCTGCGACTGCATCCTGGTACATCTTGTCCACGTAGATAATTGCATCCTTCTCATCAGACGGGATGGTGATGACTCCCAGTGGCCCAGGCATCTTCAAAGTGTTATAAGCATAGTGTGATGCTGCCATGAACTTAGCCAGGGCCGGCCGGCACAGAATCCCATTGTATGGTAGGGGGAGATCAACCACATCAAACATAATCTTCTCAGTCTGATAGTTCAGCTCTCCCCCGAACATCACCGGCAACGTAATCTTTCCCTTGGGATGGCTCCTGTCGGGATTGACTCCTTGAAACGTGCCGGTGACTTCTAGTTCTTCTGCTCCTATCTGAAGCTTGTTGATGACTGCCAGGGAAATCAGATTCAACCCGGCCCCGCCATCCACTAACATCTTTGTGACTTCGAGGTTGTGAATTATTGGGGAGACCAACAACGGCAGACACCCTACCGCTGTGGTGCGGCCATGGTGATCCTCCTCAACAAAGATGATGGGCGTGTGGGACCACTTGAGCAGCTTCCGGGCCTCTGGCACTGGTTCCACAGCATTGACCTCTCGTGCCCATCGCTTGAGTTGGTGATGAGAGGTGTGCAAAGATGCACCTCCATCAATGCATAGGGCGTCAGTGGCCTTCTAAAATTCCTACTCACTGGTTTCCTCTTCATTCCCTTCATCACTCACATCATCGCAGATTTCCTTCTCTTGGCTCCTGGCGGGGTTTCCTTGGTTTCGAAAGGGTTTGCCAGGGCGATTTGCTCCACCGCCTCGGTTCTTACCGCCGGCAGCATTCTGACCTTTTTCCTTATCACACTTATCATACTCTGCCCTCTGTTTCTTGACAAGCTGCTCAACCTGATAACACTCCTGAAGGTTGTGCCCTTTGGTCCGGTGGATCTTGCAGTATAGCCCATCACCTTTCCCAACTTTTTCATCGGCAGCGGCTTCCTGGCAGGCAGCACACGTGGAACTTCCTTGCCGGGGGCCTCAGCCTTGGCCTTCTTGCCGGTACTAGGTGTGCCCGAACCTTCTACAGTCATCACTGCCTTATCTCTTGACTTCTTAATGCGCTTCTTGCCCTTTCTCTAACTGGTTGATTCATCTTCATCCTCTGAATCAACATTGATGCAATCCTCCTCTCCGGGCAACTTCCTTCCTTCCTCCATCCGAGCACACTTATCCACCAGTGTTGTCGGGGATATACCCCGCGGTATGACCCGGCCTGATGCATGACCCGGCTGACGTTTGGCGACTCACTGGTGATCCGCCTGTGTAACACCCCGCATGTAACTTGCCATATTTGTAACTCCGACTCTTGCTATTTCTGGCTATGTGCTATGATATTCCCTCCGCGGTCGGGTTTTTGTCTTTCATTTTGCATTTTGTTCATGTCATGCATTTCATATCATGTCATCATGTGCATTGCATTTGCATACGTGTTCGTCTCTTGCATCCGAGCATTTTCCCCGTTGTCCGTTTTGCAATCCGGCGCTCCTATCTCCTCCGGTGCACCCCTCTTGTTCTCTTTCGTGTGTGGGTGTCAAACTTTCTCGGAATGGACCGAGGCTTGTCAAGTGGCCATAATATACCACCCGGAGACTACCGGTCAAGTTTCGTTCCATTTGGAGGTCGTTTGGTACTCCAACGGTTAACCGGGCATCCGCAATGTCCATTTGAGTGTCCAGCAAACCCCCCCCCCCCTCAAAACCAGCCCAAAACCCACCAAACTCTCTTCCATCCTCTAGGTCGTTCGATCACGATCGTGTGGGCGAAAACCGCACCTCATTTGGAGTCTCCTAGCTCCCTCTACCTATTTATATGCATCTCCCCCGAAAAACGCTCGCAGTCCAACCCTAACCCTCGTCCCTCTCCGCCGCCGGACACG
>NC_057796.1:200127237-200136963 GCF_018294505.1 Triticum aestivum | reverse complement strand
GCAGCTCGCCGCCGCCGGCCGCCGCGCCCGCCGGCGTCCGTGCCACGGCACCTCGCCGGCGTCCTTCCCTCTCCCGGAGCCCGAGCTCCTCCGGCCTCCCCGCCGTCGCGTCGCCTCCCCTACGGCCTCTCCTCTCCTCCCGCCGACGAGCCACACCACCGCCCCGGCGAGCGCCCTCGAGGCTCGGCCCCGATCTGGATCCAGCCACTGTATGCGTTGACTTTCCGAAGCCCTAATATTTCTCTTAAGTTTTTTCTTGTTACAGCATATGCTCATGTTCCTCATTGCATAACTCCTTGCATGTAGCTCCGATTCGCGCGTGTAATATGTCAAATTGTTCGTCTCATGATGCTCTACAGTTTGTTCATTAAAGGTCATCTTGATGCCCAAATCTATGTTGCAAGAGGGCTAGTTGCTGTTATCTGCTGGTTCTTATCAGAACATAGAGATTTGTCATTTTTGTATCATTTAATCTGTGCATCTTATGGGCATGAGCTCTACATGTGTTTTGAAGTATGCCATTCCATCTTTCCAGTGGTGTATGCCATGTATTTTGTGATCTCTGTGGTGACTAGCACAAGCATGCAAAGTAGGCTCCGTAATGTTTCTGATTTCAGGGACTTAGTGATTTCTCTAAGTCCTTGTCTGCTGTTATTTTGTTGCCATGTAAACTTGATGCTACAGAGAGATCCATGCATATTTTGGAGATGTTCAGTAAGGATGTTTTGTAGATATAGTTGTAATTGATCCATTCCTGCTCTTATTTGCAATTATGGAGTTCCATAGAATGACTCAATATTTCTCTACTTTTGCTATAAAATATTTCTGGCAGATTCTTAACATGATATTCATTATTGCCAAGCTCATTGTAGTTGATCCATACATTCTATGCTTTTGTTCTTGCCATGGATAGCTTCATAAACATGCCATCTTGCTATAGGTATGCTAGTTTTGTCATGCGTTGCTCTGTAGTGAGTGCATCAAGCTCACCAACATGCATACATATTATTGTTTCTGCCATGCTCTATTTTCTGCTGTCTGAAACCTGATAACGAAACTTGCTATGTTTACATGCTTGCCATCATATCTTCTGGTCCTTTTTGGCTTATGGTCAGTAAGGGACTTTTGTCATATGCATCTAGTGCAACACTGCCATGCCTTGTTTTTCTATGTTAAGTTCATGTAGCATGTTGATTTCGTGCTCTGAACATTGCTACCTGATGCTGTTTTCTGCCACGTCCAGTTTTTCACTAAGTCTGTGATCCTGTTATCTTTTGCACTTTTTCCATGCTTGTTTGAGCTTGATATGTTGTGATCTAGCCGTAGCTCAGTATTCATCTTTTGTCAAGCATCTCCTGTACATTACTGCCATGTGCTTTGTTGCTATGTTGGAGTGCTGTAGCATTGTTGTTTGTTGCATTTTAAGTGCTATCATGCTGTTAATCGCAGATTCGTGTCATTCTTGTTTTGCTTGCCATTTGCAAACCGTGCATCCGTTTCCGGTGATCTTTATATCGATTTCGACCGAAATCATCTCATCTTCCCAGTGGAATGCTTGGTTTGCCAAGTTACTTCCATGTTCATCATTTTCCTTCCGGAGCACGCATATGCATCGCATATCATATCTTGCATATCATACATGTTTTGCATCATGTTGCTTGTGCATTTCTCGTGGTTGATTGTGGTTCCGTTTGCTTGTGTTCTTATTTTGGGTAGAGCCGGGAGACGAGTTCGTGAACGAGGAACCTGTTGAGTACGTTTACGAGGATCAAGCTCTCGACAACTCTGAGAACCTTGCAGGCAAGATGACCACCCCTCGAAATCACTTCTATCTTTGCTTTGCTAGTTGTTCGCTCTATTGCCATGTTGCGCTACCTATCACTTGCTATATCATGTCTCCCATTTTACCATGTCATCCTCTAACCATCCTTTCCTAGCGAACCGTTGTTTGGCTAAGTTACCGCTTTTGCTCAGCCCCTCTTATAGCGTTGCTAGTTGCAGGTGAAGTTGAAGTTGGTTCCATGTCCGAACATGGATATGTTGGGATATCACAATATCTCTTATTTAATTAATGCATCTATATATTTTGGTAAAGGGTGGAAGGCTCGGCCTTATGCCTGGTGTTTTGTTCCACTCTTGCCGCCCTAGTTACTGATATACCAGGATTATGTTCCTTGAGTTTGCGTTCCTTACGCGGTCGGGTGATTTATGGGACCCCCTTGACAGTTCGCCTTGAATAAAACTCCTCCAGCAAGGCCCAACCTTGGTTTTACCTTTTGCTACCTAAGCCTTTTCCCCCGGGTTTTCGCGAGCCCGACGGTCATCTTTATTTTAACCCCCCCCGGGCCAGTGCTCCTTCGAGTGTTGGTCCGAACTGAGTAGACTGCGAGGCCCCCTCCTGGAAACTCGAGGTCTGGTTTTACTCGTAGGATGTCTCATACGGTGTGCCCTGAGAACGAGATATGTGCAGCTCCTATCGGGATTTGTCGGCACATTCGGGTGGCTTTGCTGGTCTTGTTTTACCATTGTCGAAATGTCTTGTAAACCAGGATTCCGAGACTGATGGGGTCTTTCCGGGAGAAGGTTTATCCTTCGTTGACCGTGAGAGCTTATGATGGGCTAAGTTGGGACACCCATGCAGGGTATTATCTTTCGAAAGCCGTGCCCGCGGTTATGAGGCAGATGGGAATTTGTTAATGTCCGGTTGTAGAGAACTTGTCACTAGACCCAATTAAAATACATCAACTGCGTGTGTAGCCGTGATGGTCTCTTCTCGGCGGAGTCCGGGAAGTGAACACGGTCTGAGTTATGTATGACGTAAGTAGGAGTTCAGGACCACTTCTTGGTCATTGCTAGATGAAGACCGTTCTGTTGCTTCTCTTCTCGCTCTCTCTTGCGTATGTTAGCCACCCTATATGCTTTTGCCGCTGCAGCTCCACCTCTTTACACCATCCTTTCCTATAAGCTCAAATAGTCTTGATCTCGCGGGTGTGAGATTGCTGAGTCCCCGTGACCCACAGATTCTACCAAAATAGTTGCAGGTGCCAACGATGCCAGTGCAGATGATGGGGTCGATCTCAAGTGGGAGTTCGACGAGGAACGTGGTCGTTACTATGTGTCTTTTCCTGATGATCAGTAGTGGAGCCCAGTTAGGACGTTCGGGGATCTAGCATTTGGGGTTGTCTTATTTTTCATCTGGATCTTGACCGTAGTCGGTCTATATGTGTTTGTATTTTGGATGATGTATGAATAATATTTATGTATTGTGTGAAGTGGCGATTGTAAGCCAACTCTTTATCCCATTCTTGTTCATTACATGGGATTGTGTGAAGATGGCCCTTCTTGCAACAAAACCACTATGCGGTTATGCCTCTAAGTCGTGCCTCGACACGTGGGAGATATAGCCGCATCGTGGGCGTTACAAGTTGGTAATTAGAGCCATCCCCGACTTAGGAGCCCCCTGCTTGATCGAATCGCTGGCGTTGTTGAGTCTAGAACAAAAATGTTTTGAGTCTTAGGATTATATATATCGGAGAGTAGGATTCTTTTTACTCCTCAGTCCCTTCGTCGCTCTGGTGAGGTCTCCTGACGTAGAAGTTTTGACTCTTCTCTCCTCAAATTTCACTAATTTTTTTAGGATCATGCGGGTATCTTGGAATCGTTCCGATGGTTTTGTGACGAGAACATTGTTCTTGGTGCCTCCTGACATTTAGGGGTTGTGGCAGTGTCCCGGGGAGTTGAGCTCCGAGGTGTTGTCGTCACAATTTTATCGTTGCAGTTCTGGAATACCTGAGTTTCGCCGACATCGAAATCTCTTTTATGCAGTTGTTGGTGAGATCACCTCGACGCCACTCAGTACTGGGGCGGGAGTTCGGGAGTATTGCCGTAACTTGTATAACGGATGTTTTTCGAAGGTTGAGGTAAACGATTTCCGAAGGTTTCTTGGTTATGTGTTGACGGATGGATACAGCTGGATCTAGGGATTGCTAGTTTGGGTGATATATTTTGTGTCCCTTGTATCCCCAACACCAGATTGCATAACCAGAAAGTTTCGGGAGTTTATAAGTGGGAATTCAAGTAGCCTTAGGATATCTTTCCGACAGACGCATGATATGAGATTGGGGTTCGACGTCTAGTGGTCCGCCTGTACACGGTTGATTTTACAGTGGTCTCGTAGTGTCTTAAAGAGTCCTTGGCTATGCCGACTCGGGCATGCTTCGTATGTCATGTGCACAGCCTTGTACATGATGGTGTTGTACGATTGAGCCCATGTGGGCCCCACCACGAAAACTTCGGACGAAATATCTATCATATGTTTGTTCCGGCTTATTCTGCAAGCCAATACTTTGTTTTGTTTTCAATTGTGGTATTCGAGTTGCTTCGAAGTCATATGTTGATTCCATATCTTTTTCAAGTGGCTTATCAACTTATGGAAGTGTGATGATTTACTACGGAATTCATTCGTTCATCTTCGTTCGAATGTTTATTGTGAAGACTATATGTTGCAATTTCTATCCGTTGATTCTACTTATCTATTTGTCTATCAAGATGCTTACGGATGTCACCCTCTTCAGGATGGCTCCGCCAACGCGTCAGAATCCGGATCGCAATGAAGGGAGTCAAGCGAACCCTCCGCCACCACCTCCACCTCCGAAGGCATGGCAAGCTGTCATGGCAGCCACCAACGCCAATGGTCAGATGATTCTGCAACTCTTGCAAGAATGTACTCAAGGGCAAGGCAATCAAGGCTATCAAGGTCAAGGCAACAATCAGTTTCACTTTGCTACACTCAACCAGTTTCTCGCAAATCAGCCCAAGTCTTTCAGCTACTGTGCCGAGGCCACGGATGCCGATGATTGGCTCGTGGACATCAACAAGCATTTTGAATGTAGCAATGTCAGGCCTGAGGACTATGTCAAGTTTGCTTCTTTCCATCTCAAGGACCAAGCTGCTGATTGGTTTCAGCAATACAAAGATTCCAGAGGAGGTCGTGTGATCACTTGGACTGACTTCTGTCGGGACTTCAAAGCGCACCACATTCCACAAAGTGTTGTTGAGAGCAAGCGTGAGGAGTTCCGCAATCTCAAGCAAGGCAACATGTCTGTGTATCAATACAACATCCAGTTTCAGAAACTTGCTTGCTTCGCTAAACAAGACGTTCCTGATGAAAAGAGCATGGTCTATCACTTTAGAGGTGGTCTTAAAGAGGATCTGCAGTTAGCTCTTGTTCTTGTTGAGCCTACTCAGTTTGATCAATTCTACAATATGGCACTGAAGCAAGAGGCTGCTCAGCTCAAGTGTGAGGCTTCTAAGAAAAGAGTCAGGGACGCAGTTCAGTCTTCTTCTTCCTCACTTGTGACAGCTAAGCAACAGAAGTTCTGGTTGCCTCCTCCTCCTCCGTTTTGTCAGCCTTACCAGCAGAAGAACAAAGGTGGCCATGGTTCTTCCAACTCTTCCAACTCTGGCTATCAGAACAAGTCTCAGAATCAAGCTCCAAAGTCCAATGCTCCTTATCACCGTCCACTCTCAGAGGTGACTTGCAACAAGTGTCAGCAGAAAGGTCACTATGCGAACAAGTGTTTCAACCAAAGGCGTCTGCCTCCTCCTCCTCCTGTCAGATCTTCCAGCAATGCAGTGGTCAAGCATAATCCAAAGTCTGCAAAGGTGAGCATGATGAATGCAGCTCAAGCGGAGGAATCTACTGATGTGATAATGGGTAATCTCTCAGTTAATGATATTCCTGCAAAAGTTCTTTTTGATACTGGTGCATCGCATTCTTTCTTGTCATACCCTTTTGCATCAAAGCACAATGTTGACACAGAGATTTTATCCAAAGTTATGCAAGTTGTTTCTCCGGGCAAGCTTTTGTCTTCTAGTTTGGTTGCTCCCGATGTTTCCATCAAGATGGGCGACTATAAATTTCTGTCTTCTCCAGTTGTTCTTGGTGACTTGGATATTGATCTTATTGTCGGGATGGAATGGCTTTCTAACCACAAGGCTCAACTCGATTGTGCTGCCAGGGAAATTCAATTGACACACTCTTCTGAGGATGTGATTATTTTTGTCGCTCGTGATGAAACCATTCGGTTTTTCTCTCTCAATGAGAAGGGCGAATTGAATGCCATCTCTCAAATTCCAGTCGTTTGTGAGTATCAAGATGTCTTTCCAGAAGAGCTTCCGGGTATGCCTCCGCACCGGCCAGTTGAGTTCGTTATCGAACTAGAGCCTGGCACTGAACCCGTTTGCAAGCGTCCATACAAGCTTGGACCCAACAAGCTGAAGGAACTGAAGAAACAGCTCGATGAACAAGAGCCTCTGGGTTTGATCAGACCGAGTTCTTCTCCATGGGGTTGTGGTGTTCTTTTTGTCAAGAAGAAGGATGGCATGGACCGACTTTGTGTCGACTACCGTCCATTGAACAAGAAGACAATCAAGAACAAGTACCCACTTCCCAACATCAATGAGCTATTTAAGCAACTCAAAGGTGCTAAAGTTTTCTCGAAGCTTGATCTTCGTATGGGTTATCATCAAATTCGCATTCGTGAAGAAGATATTCCCAAGACAGCATTCAGAACAAGCTTTGGTTCTTATGAATATACTGTCGTGTCTTTCGGCCTCGTCAATGCTCCTCCAGTGTTCTCTCGGATGATGAATTTCATCTTCAACCCCTATACCAATGAATTCGTCCTGGTGTATCACGATGATATCTTGGTCTTCTCCAAGAATAAGCTGGATCATGCCAAACATTTGCGATTGGTGCTCGACAAGCTCAGAGAGTATCAATTCTATGCGAAGTTCTCCAAATGTGAGTTTTGGCTTGATGAAGTTCTTTTCCTTGGTCACATCATCTCTGCCAAGGGCATCGCTGTTAACCCCGAGAAGGTGTCCGCAATTGTGAATTGGGAACCTCCTCAGAATGTCAAGCACCTCCGCAGTTTTCTTGGTCTTGCAAGCTATTGCCGAAGATTCGTTGAGAATTTCTCTAAGATTGCAAAGCCTCTTTCCAACCTCCTCCAGAAGCATGTGAAGTATGTCTGGTCTCCTGAGTGTGACGTTGCTTTCAACACTCTCAAAGAGAAACTAGTCACAGCTCCTGTCTTAACTCCTCCTGACGAATCCAAGCCGTTTGAAGTTTTCTGTGATGCTTCTCTCCAAGGTCTCGGTGCTGTGTTAATGCAAGAGAAGAAAGTTGTGGGCTATACCTCTCGTCAGTTGAAGCCCAATGAGAAGAACTACCCCACTCACGATCCTGAGTTGGCGGCAGTTGTCCATGCATTAATAACGTGGAGACATCTCTTGTTGGGAAGACAAGTGGACATATTCACCGATCACAAGAGTTTCAAGTATATCTTCACTCAACCCAACCTCAACCTCAGGCAGACTCGATGGGTCGAAATGATTCAAGAGTACAATCCGAGTATCGAATATACTCCAGGCAAGGCAAATGTCATTGCAGACGCTTTAAGCAGGAAGGCTTATTACAACAGCTTAATCCTCAAGCCTTTCCAACCGGATCTTTGTGAAGCTTTCCGCAAGCTGAATCTCCAAGTTGTTCCTCAAGGCTTTCTTGCCAACCTCATAGTCTCTCCTACTTTGGAAGATCAGATTCGTGAGGCACAACTCCTTGATGCCATGGTGAAGAAGGTGAAACGTGGTATCGACAAGGGTCTTTCCAAATACAAGTGTTATTGCATTGATGACAGAGACACTTTATTCTTCGAGGACCGGATTGTGGTTCCTAAAGGTGATCTAAGGAAAGTCATCATGAACGAGGCGCGCAATTCTCTCCTTTCCATTCATCCCGGAGGTACGAAGATGTATCATGACCTCAAGCAGTCGTATTGGTGGACTCGAATGAAGCGAGAAATTGCTCAGTTCGTGAATGAATGTGATGTCTGTCGAAGAGTGAAAGCAGAACACCAACGACCAGCTGGTCTCCTCCAACCTCTTGCTATCCCAGAATGGAAGTTTGACCATATCGAAATGGACTTCGTGACTGGTTTTCCAAAGTCCAAGCGCGGAAATGATGTTATCTTCGTTGTCATCGACAAGCTCTCTAAAGTGGCTCATTTCCTTCCAATCAAAGAATCCATCACAGCAGCTCAGCTGGCAGAGCTTTACACCTCTAGAATTGTCTCCTTGCACGGTATTCCACAATTGATTTCTTCCAATCGTGGAAGCATCTTCACCTCTAAGTTCTGGGACTCCTTCCAGAAGGCCATGCGCACAAACATTCGCTTCAGCACAGCTTTCCATCCTCAAACTAGTGGCCAAGTCGAGCGAGTCAATCAAATTCTTGAAGATATGCTCAGGGCTTGTGTCATTTCCTTTGGCATGAAATGGGAAGATTGTCTTCCATATGCTGAATTCTCCTACAACAACAGCTTCCAAGCGAGTTCGGGCAAGGCCCCATTCGAGATTCTCTATGGCGGAAAGTGCCGTACTCCTCTCGATTGGTTAGAGACTGGTGAACGCCAACTTCTTGGAAATGACTTAATCACAGAAGCTGAAGAAATGTGTAAAGTCATCCGTGATAATCTCAAAGCCGCGCAATCGCGCCAGAAGAGTTACTATGATAGTAAGCACCGTGATGTGGCTTTCGAGATCGGAGACCATGTCGACCTCCGCGTCTCTCCAATGAAAGGCACTCGTCGCTTCGGTATCAAAGGGAAGCTTGCCCCTAGATACGTGGGTCCTTTCAAGATCACTGGCAAAAGAGGCGACCTCGCCTATCAACTTGAACTTCCTTCCAACTTCGCGAACGTGCACGATGTGTTCCACGTGTCACATCACCGCAAGTGCTTCAAGACGCCTGAGCGCACTATCAACTTCGAAGAGATTGACCTCCAAGAAGATTGGTCTTATCATGAGCACCCCGTTGCTATACTTGAAGAAACTGAGTGCAAGACTCGCAGCAAGTCAATCAAATTCCTGAAAGTGAAGTGGTCGCACCATTCCGACCGGGAAGCCACCTGGGAACGCGAGGACCATCTCCGTTCTGAATATCCGGAGTTCTTTCAGTCCTAGATCTCGGGACGAGATCCTCTCGTAGTGATGGAGTGTTGTAACACCCCGCATGTAACTTGCCATATTTGTAACTCCGACTCTTGCCATTTCAGGCTATGTGCTATGATATTCCCTCCGCGGTCGGGTTTTTGTCTTTCGTTTTGCATTTTGTTCATGTCATGCATTTCATATCATGTCATCATGTGCATTGCATTTGCATACGTGTTCGTCTCTTGCATCCGAGCATTTTCCCTGTTGACCGTTTTGCAATCCGGCTCTCCTATCTCCTCCGGTGCACCCCTCTTGTTCTCTTTCGTGTGCGGGTGTCAAACTTTATCGGAATGGACCGAGGCTTGTCAAGTGGCCTTAATATACCACCCGGAGACTACCGTTCAAGTTTCGTTCCATTTGGAGGTCGTTTGGTACTCCAACGGTTAACCGGGCATCCGCAATGTCCATTTGAGTGTCCAGAAAACCCCCCCTCAAAACCAGCCCAAAACCCACCAAACTCTCTTCCATGCTCTAGGTCGTTCGATCACGATCGTGTGGGCGAAAACCGCACCTCATTTGGAGTCTCCTAGCTCCCTCTACCTATTTATATGCATCTCCCCCGAAAAACGCTCGCAGTCCAACCCTAACCCTCGTCCCTCTCCGCCGCCGGACACGTCCGGGCGGAGCCGGACGCGTCCGCCGCCGCGCCCCGACGAATCGCAAGCCGAC